>NC_051309.1:71728656-72031686 GCF_015220235.1 Choloepus didactylus
TCTTTCTGGTATTTTGCCAAATATGAACTTTCCATGTTTCAGTCTAAAGTCATTCCCTCCTTTTGTGTACTATATCCCATCATCTTTTACCTCCTCAAGCACATTGTTTCAGCAAATTTTCCTTCTTTTTTCTACAGAATTACATTTTTGCTGTCTACTAGATCATTTCCATTATTATAAACAAACTTGCTCTTATTTTTTCTCTTAAAAAATTATCTTGACTCCAGCTCCTCTGTTAACTACAGCCTGATTTCTATTTTCTGTTATGTAGCAAAACTTTCCAGGGGAGTTGTCTATGCTTGCTCCTTTCCACTCCTCTCCTCCCAATTATCTCTTAAGTTCAATCAACCAGGTTTACTCCCACACCATATTACACAAACTGCTCTTATGAAGTTTACCAGTGGTCTAAATTCTCAGTTCAAATCCTGCCTAACACATCAACAACTTTTGACCAAATTACTTCCTCCTTTTTGATAGTCTTTCTTTACTTGGCTTATAAGACATTGTTTTCCCTTATTATTTGTTCTATCCCATCGATTTTTCCATTAGTCTCCTTTGCTCGTTTCTCTTCTTCCCAAATTCTTAGAGTACCTTGGGAGTTTTTCTCTATTTATCCTCACTCTATTGGTTAACTTATTCAGTCCCATAGCCTTATAACAACTGTATATGATGATCCCTAATAGCTGAATTAATCAGCTATTTCTGCATAACAAAACTGCCCTGAAATTTCAGTGGCATAAAACAATAAGCATTTATTTCTTGACTATCTTTGGGGTTCAGCTGATCTAGGCTGACCTCTCTCATGCATTTAAAAGTCAACTGGCTTACTCCTGCATCTGTGGTTTGAGACCAAGAGGCAAGCCTGGGCATGTCCTTCTCATGATGGTGACAGAGACACCAAAGAGCAATCAGAAACATGAAAAGTCTCTTGAGACCTAGGTTTATTCATTGGACAAAGCAAGACACATAGTTGAGTCAGATACAAGGGGTTGGGGAAATAGACTCTGCAAAATCATATAACAGAGAGTAGGGATAGAGTGAGGTGAGAAGAATTGGGGCCATTTATGCAGAAATCCACTAAATCATCATGATCCTCTTTTGAACTCAAAACTCATTTATCCAACTGCTTATTGTTGTGTATTGAAATGGTATTAATGATCTTGTATCCAAAAACATTGTAAACATGTTGACCACAATTAGAATGTAAACAAGTTGAGCAAAACATGTCTTTAACAAGTGGTAACCAGACATTGGGGCAAGGATATGTTACAAATTGTCTTGATGCCCACCAGAGGGACACTCCCTCAATAAGGACATTAAAAACCACAACTCTGAGGCATACAAACCCAGTGCAGATGCCACTCAGGGGAGAATCAGGTAGAGGCTGACTGACACCCAGTCATTCTGACTTACAGCTCTAATGCCCGTGCTGTTCTGGGAGGCTTGCTGCCATCCTTGCCTCTTGGAGACCACTGCCTCCGCACCAATGGAATTGGACCCTTCATCTACAATGCATTGGACCAGCTACTGAGACCTCTCATCAAAGGAACCGACCTGTCATGTTCTGGCCCTGGGCTGATGGACTTTTGAAAAATCTACCTTTAAATCTAGTCTATGCCTTTGACCTTGTTATTGCATATTGGTTACATTGGCAACTTGCAATTAAGCAAGCAAATGAATTGCATGTGCTGAATTTTCTGAACATATTCAAAATTGATTCTCCTTTCAAAGCCTCCTTAATCTCATTTTATTATTTAAGTAGATGGCATTTTATTATTTCAGTTAATTGTTTTATTATTTCAGTTGGTAACAATATAATAATACTATTTCAGTTGATATTACTTCAGTTTGGCAGTTATTTTAGGCCAAATCCTTGGAGTCATCTCTGACTCTTTTCTCATACACCCTTATCTAATTTCACCCTTTCACCTTCATCTAAAAAGAAGGAATTTAGAAGGGGGGTTCTTTAAAGGGAATTAAGGATATTTTTGCCCCCCAAAAAACAAATTTCTACCACAGTGACTATTATTTTATTTTATTCATGTTCCTTTTCCAGAGATTTTTGGGTATAGTTTTGTCTATTTTTTAATGTTTGATTTACATTTCAAGTAAATATTTTTGCTCTGTGCTTTATGCAACTGTAAAATTTAGAAAACACTTAAATGTGAATTTATTTAGAAGAAAAAACAAAAAACCCTGGAAAACTACAGCTTATTTTCTTTTATTGGTTGATTTCTTTTTAACATGTCTTTTGTCTGTTTTTCCTTATTATGTGTCCATTACCAGAAACTTAAAAAATGTAATAGTGAAACAAAGGCATAAGCTATAATTCATAACCTCTCCTGCCAGGTGTCAATCTTTGCTAAATAGTTCAGGAATGTGTTCAGAGATTTTCTATTTGTATTTCCTATTGTTAAACATTTGGGTTATTTATAACATTTTGCTAATATAAATTGTGCAGAATTTGGCTAAGTATAAATGAGAAATTAAGAGAAATTATGAAAAATACAATTAAAGTTGTGTAATAGTTTGCAGAAGTGCCTGATTGAGAAGATGGCTGATACTTAAAGAAATCAATGACTGAGGAAACTTAGCTTTTAATCAATTATCTATTTTAACCAAATTTTGTCTCCAACAACTTTTTTATTTTAGTTTTTAATATTATGTGCATTTTGGTGTGTACATAAGAAGACATGGAAAACATATGTAAGTTTTAAAGTACAACAATAAAACAAACTCTTATGAACCCAGCATTATCAATGACTTCCTGTTCCTTCCTTTTCCATTGCTCAGTTTCACCTGCCTCCCACTCCTGATTATTCAGTTAACCAGTAACCTTAATTACATATTTATCATTTCATTTTTTAAGTGTTTTTATATTATGTATATATGAAACCCTAAACAACATTAGTTTTGCTTGGTTTTGAGCTTTAAAAAATATCAAACAGTATTTAATCTCTGGGGTGTTTTTAAAACTCAATATTATATTTCTAAAACTTATCCATGTTTTTGTGTGTAACTGTAGTTCATTCATTTGCACTGTGGTATAGTATTCCATTGCTGTGTGAATTTTCCAAAATTTGTTTACCCATTCTCCTGTTAAACTGCACTTGAATTGTTTCCAGTTTTTTGCTAATATTAACAACATTCCTTTGTGAACATTATTGCACGTTATCAGTCAATGTATATGAGGATTTCTCTAGAAGATACCCAAAGGAGTGGATTTGCCTGCTTGTAGGCTACATAAATATTGCCTTCACAAGTGTAAATTTGTTTCCCCAAAATACACCAACTAAAACTCCCACCAGCAGTTTATAAAAATTTTTATCTATTTGAATCCCCAATAACCTTTGACGTTATTCGATTTCCTAATTTTTGCCAATCTAGTAGGTATAAATAGTATTACATTGTGATTTTACTTTAAATTTACATTAGTGTTAGGGAGATTTAGCATATTTTGAAATATGTTTTTCCTTTGAAATGCCCATTCATATTTTTGCCCACTTTTCCATTGGGTTGTTTCTCTTCTAACTGATTTGTAGATCTTTTTGTATATTAGGCACTTGTTTCGGTTTGCTAAAGCAGCCGGAATGCAGTATAACAGAAATGGGTATGCTTTTTCAATGTGGTTTTATTAGGTTACAAATTTACAGTTCTAAGGCCATGAAAATGTCCAAATTAAAGCATTGAGAGTAAGATATCTTCTCTGAGGAAAGGCAGCTGGCACCCAGGGTTCCTCTGTCACACGGGAAGGCACATGGAGATGTCTGCTGGTCCTTCTCTCCTGGTTTTGATTTCAATGGCTGTCTCCAGATGTCTCTGGGAGTTTCTCTCAGTTCTGTGTGTTTTATCCTCTTCACAAAGGAATCCATTAAAGGATTAAGACCCACCTTGAATGAGCTGGGTCACATCTCAATTGAAATAGCCTAACCCAAATGTTCCACCCACAATAGGTCTGCCCCGACAGGATGGGTTAAAAGAACATCATCTTTTCTGGGTCACATAACAGATTCAAACCAGCATAGCACTCAATAAATATTTATCAGATAAGTGAATATTAGGAATATAAATCCTTTCTAGGCTACATGAATTGCAAATATCTCAGTTTGTGCCTTGTGCTTTTACTTTCTTAATGGCACCTTTCAATGATAAAAAGTTAACATTTATTATGCTTGGATTACCAGTTTTTAATTTTCATCATTAGCCACAATTTTTCCCAAAACAACCTAGACCCACAGTTGGATGCATCTATATAACCTGTTCTCTGGGGTATTATTGATGTTGGTTAATAACCACCAACCTTAGAAAAACTGTGTTCCTCTTATCACTTATGTGTATGGCCCATCAGGACAATATATTTATTTTTTAATACTTACATACATTTATAACATGGCATAATGTTCCCACCAGTTTAGTTTCTAGTAATGGAGAATAGGGCCAGATAATGTAAAGTCTCTTCTTCCTCATTTCTTCAATGCCATAGATTTTAGAAGTTGAAGTGCTCTTATCTAAGGTAGCCTGTTCTCTTTGTGCCTGTTCCTATCACTTCTCACTTCTTCTGAGATTTTATTCTATCCATTATATCTTCTTATTTATGCATCTTATTAATAAAGATTTTTCTTATTAATAACAAATCACAGTTAATGTTTTATATTGTACACATTCATTTGATTATATAGTATATTATTTTATCCTTCAACCACTCTGAATAAATTATCAATGATCCCATTTTGTAAAAATTTATAGAAGTAAAATTTATAGAAGTAAAATTAATGTTTTAAGGTGGCTCAGCAAGTGGTGGAGCTAGAAATTAGATCCAGATGCTCTGATTTTATAGTCAGTGATCTCTCAGTCAACACTGCAAACTCTTTTTAATGCCTGTTAACTAATTTAACTATGCGTATAAACCTTAGACCTTAAACGCCTTAAAAAAAGAAAAAGCTAAAACAAAATTAAAAACCAACAACAAAAACCCTTTCCTTTAAACCTGCCTCCTACTCATGCTACAATTTATTTCTCTACCTTACTTCCTGCTAAATTTGTAACATTTATAGTTAGCAACAATGTCTTTAGCTCTCAAATAAAAATCAGTGCTAGTAATTGCAACCCCTTATGACCTTTACAGAATGGGAAATAAAATCCAACTGAATAAAATGTAATAATCATAAAATGCATTTTAACATCAATTTCGAGTCTCAGTTCAGCAATTAAAACATTCAGTCTGATGTATTAATCAAAAGTTCTAACTTTATTTAGCATTATATCTTCTCCTCCCCTTCAGCTCTGGCTAAAAGTCTGTAGTGAGAAAGAGTGTGTGGTTGGTTTCCTTTCTTCATCCTTGCTTTCCTACCTTCTAAGCTGTTTTGACTATACTTGGAAAGCATATACTGTTCGTCAGAACCGTATAGTTCAGAAGGAGAAGTAATGAGATGGGGCAGTGCTTTCTTGGATGCCCACCATTACAACTGGTTTTACATATGTTGGACTTGGAAGACATCTAAACTGACTCTCTTCTGCAATTCCATTTTGTCAGAGGGAATGTATCTCTGTTTGCTGTGGTTACTGAGGATTCCTCACTCGTTCCAGAGACATCCAGGGTCTACCTCCCTCTTTTGGATGAGCTCTCCTCATTTCTTAGGTGTCCCTTTTGGACAGGTCCAGGATACTTCCTGGTCTGCTCTCTCTCCTGTGACCCACATCTGGTCTCTAGTAAGTACTGACTTCAGGGGAGTAGCACACTCCTGGCTTTGACCCCACACAGGGGGTCAATATTTCTCACCTTCTGGATCTCCTGCGCAGAGGTCAGACAACGGGACATAGTTCATTCAGGCTTTCCCGGGCATGAATTCAGTACACTCGCAACACAGTCCTCTGTGTCTACCAACTGCAGGAAGCTCATTCACATTCCACAGGACTCTGAGGTAGTCCCTGGAAGTCCTCTTACTAGGCATGGATATAGACGGCAACAGCTTCATACCAGCTTCCCAAGTCTGGGCATGGCAGCAGCTCTCTCTAAAGAAATCACTTTCCCCCCAATTGTCCCCTTTCTAATTTGTCCTTGACCTTCATATAGCTGAGACCGTGGGAATTTTTTTTGGCATCTCAAAATCAGTATGTCCAAACCCCAACATTGTCTCTGATTAACCCTTCTCCTTCGATACGTTGGTTTTCCACATCCATTCAATTAGTGTGACCTGCATTTACTCTCTTCATTATCTCTCTCTGATTCACAGAAGAATCTATACCCACCTCGTTAATCACTTCTGTTGAACTTGAGTCACAAAATATAGCAAATATCCTCCTAGAACAATGAGTCACAGTTTTTATTTCGTGGGCTTTGGGGATGAGGCAGTGAAAGCATTTGTTCTAACTGAATCTTATGCTGAAGATAAATCATGTTGAAGTAGTTCTGGTTGAAGTGGCAGGGAGCCTGGGATCTCATTTACATAGCATTCCCATATCTCCTTCTCAGAGAGGATCCCTATGAAAACGATTACCCTACAGGTTTTAGGAGGAGCCTGTTTTCCTTATTCTAGGCAGAAGAAAGAACATGGCTTGAATAATAATCTAAGAACTTCATAAATGTAGCTATCCTACTGCCCATGATTTTAATTAGGTAGAACAAAAAGAAGGGAATGTATTAATGTACTTATTCTAATCAAAGTTGTTAGTGCAGTTATTTACAAGTATTAGTTAGGAATAGGAGAAACTATTTAAATTAAAACATTAGCATACAAACCCTTTCTCTTTCTACTGGCTAAAACTCTGAGAGATTAAATGTTTCTATGATGGTTATTTTGCAGAGAATTTCTAGGGTAATCCTTTTTTAAAAAATTTCGAATAATTTCAAACTTATGGTACAGTTGCAAAAATAATACAAAACCCATACAGAGAACTCCAACATACCACCACTCCCCTAGAACCATCAATTTCAAGGTTTGCTACTTTCTCTATATCATTCTCTCTCTCTCTCCCACCCCCTCCTCCTCCTTTCCTCCTTATTTATCTATTGATCTATAAATTTTCTAAACATCTGAGAGTGAGTTGTATATACCATGTTCTGTGAACACATAATACTTCCATGCACATTTCCTAAAAACAAGGATATTCACTTACGTAACACCTTAAGTGGAATTATCAAGTTTAAGAACTTTAAAATTGAAATAAAGCTTTCAGTCTATATTCCAATTTTTGTATGTCCTAATAATGGTCTTTTGGGCTTTTTCTTCTCCATTGTTAGATCCAGTTCAGGATCACAAATTGCATTTAATTGTCAATGTCTCTTCAGTTGTCCTTTTTTTGAAAAAAAATGTGGAAACATATATAGAACATAAACTTTCCCATCTCAACAACTCCCAAGCACACTGTCAGTGGGATTAATCACATTCACAATGTTGTGCTACTTTAGGGTAATTCTTTACCTCTTTTTTTTTTTTTTTTTTATTGTAAATAAAGTTTTATTGCAACACAGCTATAACCATTTGTTTACATATTATCTACAGCTGCTTTTGCTACACAATGGCAGAGGTGAGTAGGTGCCCCAAAAACCTAAAATATTTTTTATCTGGTCTTTTTTTTTTTTTTTTTTTAATCATCATTTTATTGAGATATATTCACATACCACGCAGTCATACAAAGCAAATCGTACTTTCGATTGTTTACAGTACCATTACATAGTTGTACATTCATCACCTAAATCAATCCCTGACACCTTCATTAGCACACACAAAAAAATAACAAGAATAATAATTAGAGTGAAAAAGAGCAATTGAAGTAAAAAAGAACACTGGGTGCCTTTGTCTGTTTGTTTCCTTCCCCTATTTTTCTACACATCCATCCATAAACTAGACAAAGTGGAGTGTGGTCCTTATGGCTTTCCCAATCCCATTGTCACCCCTCATAAGCTACATTTTTATACAACTGTCTTCGAGATTCATGGGTTCTGGGTTGTAGTTTGATAGTTTCAGGTATCCACCACCAGCTACCCCAATTCTTTAGAACCTAAAAAGGGTTGTCTAAAGTGTGTGTAAGAGTGCCCACCAGAGTGACCTCTCGGCTCGTTTTGGAATCTCTCTGCCACTGAAGCTTATTTCATTTCCTTTCACATCCCCCTTTTGGTCAAGAAGATGTTCTCCGTCCCACAATGCCGGGTCTACATTCCTCCCCAGGAGTCATATTCCACGTTGCCAGGGAGATTCACTCCCCTGGGTGTCTGATCCCACGTAGGGGGGAGGGCAGTGATTTCACCTTTCAAGTTGGCTTAGCCAGAGAGAGAGGGCCACATCTGAGCAATAAAGAGGCATTCAGGAGGAGACTCTTAGGCACAAATATAGGGAGGCCTAGCCTCTCCTTTGCAGCAACTGTATTCCCAAGGGTAAAACTTATGGTAGAGGGCTCAACCCATCAAACCACCAGTCCCCTATGTCTGTGGTCATGTTAGCAACCATGGAGGTGGGGTAGGCGAATACCCCTGCATTCTCCACAGGCTCCTCAAGGGGACACTACATCTTTTTTTTTTTCCTTTTCTTTCTTTTTTTTTTTAACTTTCCCTTCTTTTCTAAATCAACTGTATGAAAAAAAAAGTTAAAAAGAAAACAAACATACAATAAAAGAACATTTCAAAGAGACCATAACAAGGGAGTAAGAAAAAGACAAGTAACCTAAGATAACTGCTTAACTTCCAACATGTTCCTACTTTACCCCAATAAAGTTACATAATATAGCAACATTTCTGTGAACTTGTTCCTACTATAACCATCAGGAATTAACAGACCGTAGTCATTTCTGGGCATCCCCAGAACATTAAATAGCTTATCTGTTCTTCTTGGATTATTGTTCCCCCTTCCTTAATTGCTCTCTACTGCTAGTTCCCTACATTCTACATTATAAACCATTTGTTTTACATTTTTCAAAGTTCACATTAGTGGTAGCATATAATATTTCTCTTTTTGTGCCTGGCTTATTTCGCTCAGCATTATGTCTTCAAGGTTCATCCATGTTGTCATATGTTTCACCAGATCGTTCCTTCTTACTGCCGCATAGTATTCCATCGTGTGTATATACCACATTTTATTTATCCACTCATCTGTCGAAGGACATTTGGGTTGTTTCCATCTCTTGGCAATTGTGAATAATGCTGCTATGAACATTGGCGTGCAGATATCTGTTCGTGTCACTGCTTTCCGATCTTCCGGGTATATACCGAGAAGTGCAATCGCTGGATCGAATGGTAACTCTATATCTAGTTTTCTAAGGAACTGCCAGACTGACTTCCAGAGTGGCTGAACCATTATACAGTCCCACCAACAATGAATAAGAGTTCCAATTTCTCCACATCCCCTCCAGCATTTGTAGTTTCCTGTTTGTTTAATGGCAGCCATTCTAACCGGTGTTAGATGGTATCTCATTGTGGTCTTAATTTGCATCTCTCTAATAGCTAGTGAAGCTGAACATTTTTTCATGTGTTTCTTGGCCATTTGTATTTCCTCTTCAGAGAACTGTCTTTTCATATCTTTTGCCCATTTTATAATTGGGCTGTCTGTACTATTGTCATTGAGTTGTAGGATTTCTTTGTATATGCAAGATATCAGTCTTTTGTCAGATACATGGTTTCCAAAAATTTTTTCCCATTGAGTTGGCTGCCTCTTTACCTTTTTGAGAAATTCCTTTGAGGTGCAAAAACTTCTAAGCTTGAGGAGTTCCCATTTATCTATTTTCTCTTTTGTTGCGTGTGCTTTGGGTGTAAAGTCTAGGAAGTGGCCGCCTAATACAAGGTCTGGAAGATGTTTTCCTACATTATCTTCTAGGAGTTTTATGGTACTTTCTTTTATATTGAGATCTTTGGTCCATTTTGAGTTAATTTTTGTGTAGGGGGTGAGGTAGGGGTCCTCTTTCATTCTTTTGGATATGGATATCCAACTCTCCCAGCCCCATTTGTTGAAAAGACCATTATGGCTCAGTTCAGTGACTTTGGGGTCCTTATCAAAGATCAGTCGGCCATAGATCTGAGGGTCTATCTCCAAATTCTCAATATGATTCCATTGATCTATATGTCTATCTTTGTGCCAGTACCATGCTGTTTTGGCAACTGTGGCTTTATAATAAGCTTGAAAGTCAGGGAGTGTAAGTCCTCCCACTTCGTTTTTTTTTTTTAGAATGTCTTTAGCAATTTGAGGCATCTTCCCTTTCCAAATAAATTTGATAACTAGCTTTTCCAAGTCTGCAAAGTAGGTTGTTGGAATTTTGATTGGGATTGCATTGAATCTGTAGATGAGTTTGGGTAGAATTGACATCTTAATGACATTTAGCCTTCCTATCCATGAACATGGAATATTTTTCCATCTTTTAAGGTCCCCTTCTATTTCTTTTAGTAGAGTTATGTAGTTTTCTTTGTATAGGTCTTTTACATCTTTGGTTAAGTTTATTCCTAGGTACTTGATTTTTTTAGTTGCTATTGAAAATGGTATCTTTTTCTTGAGTGTCTCTTCAGTTCGTTCATTTCTAGCATATAGAAACATTACTGACTTATGTGCATTAATCTTGTATCCCGCTACTTTGCTAAATTTGTTTATTAGCTCTAGTAGCTGTATCGTCGATTTCTCAGGGTTTTCTAGATATAAGATCATATCATCTGCAAACAATGACAGTTTTACTTCTTCTTTTCCAATTTGGATGCCTTTTATTTCTTTGTCTTGCCGGATTGCCCTGGCTAGCACTTCCAGCACAATGTTGAGTAACAGTGGTGACAGAGGGCATCCTTGTCTTGTTCCTGATCTTAGAGGGAAGGCTTTCAGTCTCTCACCATTGAGTACTATGCTGGCTGTGGGTTTTTCATATATGCTCTTTATGATGTTGAGGAAGTTTCCTTCAATTCCTACCTTTTGAAGTGTTTTTATCAAAAAGGGATGTTGGATTTTGTCAAATGCTTTTTCAGCATCTATTGAGATGATCAATTGATTTTTCCCTTTCGAGTTTTTAATGTGTTGTAATACATTGATTGTTTTTCTTATGTTGAACCATCCTTGCATGCCTGGAATGAACACCACTTGGTCATGGTGTATGATTTTTTTAATGTGTCTTTGGATTCGATTTGCAAGTATTTTGTTGAGGATTTTTGCATCTATATTCATTAGGGAGATTGGCCGGTAGTTTTCCTTTTTTGTAGCATCTTTGCCTGGTTTTGGTATTAGATTGATGTTAGCTTCATAAAATGAGTTAGGTAGTGTTCCATTTTTTTCAATGTTTTGAAAGAGTTTGAGTAAGATTGGTGTCAGTTCTTTCTGGAAAGTTTGGTAGAATTCCCCTGTGAAGCCATCTGGCCCTGGGCATTTATTTGTGGGAAGATTTTTGATGACTGATTGGATCTCTTTGCTTGTGATGGGTTGGTTGAGGTCTTCTATTTCTTCTCTTGTCAGTCTAGGTTGTTCATATGTTTCCAGGAAATTGTCCATTTCTTCTACATTATCCAGTTTGTTGCCATACAGTTGTTCATAATATCCTCTTATAATTTTTTTAATTTCTTCAGGATCTGCAGTTATGTCACCTTTTTCATTCATTATTTTGTTTATATGGGTCTTCTCTCTTTTTGATTTTGTCAGTCTAGCTAGGGGCTTGTCAATCTTGTTGATCTTCTCAAAGAACCAACTTTTGGTGATATTTATCCTTTCTATTGTTTTTTTGTTCTCTATGTCATTTATTTCTGCTTTAATCCTTGTTATTTCTTTTCTTGTACTTGGTTTAGGGTTGGTTTGCTGTTCCTTTTCTAGCTTCTTCAGTTGATCCATTAGTTCTTTGATTTTGGCTCTTTCTTCCTTTTTAATATATGCGTTTAGTGCTATAAATTTCCCCCTTAGCACTGCTTTTGCTGCATCCCATAGGTTTTGGTATGTTGTGTTCTCATTTTCATTCGTCTCTATATATTTAGCAATTTCTCTTGCTATTTCTTCTTTAACCCACTGATTGTTTAGGAGTGTGTTGTTTAACCTCCAGGTATTTGTGAATTTTCTAAGTGTCTGATGGTTATTGACTTCTAATTGTATTCCATTATGGTCAGAGAATGTGCTTTGAATAATTTCAATCTTTTTAAATTTATTGAGTCTTGTTTTATGTCCCAGCATATGATCTATTCTTGAGAAAGTTCCATGAGCACTAGAAAAGTATGTGTATCCTGGTGATTTGGGATGTAATGTCCTGTATATGTCTGTTAAATCTAATTCATTTATCAGATTGTTTAGGTTTTCAATTTCCTTATTGGTCTTCTGTCTGGTTGATCTATCTATAGGAGACAGTGATGTGTTGAAGTCTCCCACAATTATTGTGGAAACATCAATTGCTTCCTTTAGTTTTTCCAGTGTTTCTCTCATGTATTTTGTGGCACCTTGATTGGGTGCATAGACATTTACGATTGTTATTTCTTCTTGCTGAATTGCCCCTTTTATTAGTATGTAGTGGCCTTCTTTGTCTCTCAAAACATCCCTGCATTTGAAGTCTATTTTATCTGAGATTAATATTGCTACACCTGCTTTCTTTTGGCTGTAGCTTGCATGAAATATTTTTTTCCATCCTTTCACTTTCAGTTTCTTTGTGTCCCTGTGTTTAAGATGGGTCTCTTGTATGCAACATATTGATGGTTCATTTTTTTTGATCCATTCTGCGAATCTATATCTTTTAATTGGGGAGTTTAATCCATTTACATTCAACGTTATAACCGTGAAGGCATTTCTTGAATCAGCCATCTTATCCTTTGGTTTATGTTTGCCATATTTTTCCCTCTCTCTATTAATATCCTTTATTGTACCCATACCGAATCTCTTTAGCACTGAACCTTTCTCCAAGTCTCTTTGTCCTTTGTTTGTTTCTCTGTCTGTAGGGCTCCTTTTAGTATCTCCAGTAGGGCAGGTCTCTTGTTAGCAAATTCTCTCAGCATTTGTTTGTCTGTGAAAAATTTAAGCTCTCCCTCAAATTTGAAGGAGAGCTTTGCTGGATAAAGTATTCTTGGCTGGAAATTTTTCTCACTCAGAATTTTAAATATATCATGCCACTGCCTTCTCGCCTCCATGGTGGCTGCTGAGTAGTCACTACTTAGTCTTATGCTGTTTCCTTTGTATGTGGTGAATTGCTTTTCTCTTGCTGCTTTCAGAACTTGCTCCTTCTCTTCTGTGTTTGACAGTGTGATCAGTATATGTCTTGGAGTGGGTTTATTTGGATTTATTCTTTTTGGAGTTCGCTGAGCATTTATGATTTGTGTATTTATGTTGTTTAGAAGATTTGGGAAGTTTTCCCCAACAATTTCTTTGAATACTCTTCCTAGACCTTTACCCTTTTCTTCCCCTTCTGGGACACCAATGAGTCTTATGTTTGGACGTTTCATATTATCTATCATATCCCTGAGGTCCATTTCGATTTTTTCAATTTTTTTCCCCATTCTTTCTTTTATGCTTTCATTTTCCATTCTGTCATCTTCCAGGTCACTGATTCGTTGTTCAACTTCCTCTAGTCTTGTACTATGAGTGTCCAGAATCTTTTTAATTTGGTCAACAGTTTCTTTAATTTCCATAAGATCATCCATTTTTTTTATTTAGTCTTGCAATGTCTTCCTTATGCTCTTCTAGAGTCTTCTTGATTTCCTTTATATCCCGTACTATGGTCTCATTGTTCATCTTTAGTTCTTTGAGTAGCTGCTCTAGGTGCTGTGTCTCTTCTGGTCTTTTGATTTGGGTGCTTGGGCTTGGGTTATCCATATCGTCTGGTTTTTTCATATGCTTTATAATTTTCTGTTGTTTTTGGCCTCGTGGCATTTGCTGAACTTGATAGGGTTCTTTTAGGGTTTGTAGACCTATTGAAGTCCTTATCTCTAATTTATCAGATGTACAGCTTCGTGGAGTACACTTTCTCTAACTAACCCGCAGGTGGCATCCACGAGCCACCTGTTCTCCACAAGCCAGTTCTCCCCTGCTTAGCCTTTTTGGTGAGTGGGAGAGTGAGTCTTGTGGGGCCCAATTGGTGTACCAAGCTTGCGTGTGTAGTTGGTGTTGCCTGCCCTGTATGTGGGTCGTGTTTCTGGGCAGTCGGGGAGGGGGGGTGGCCCTAACAATCAAATCTCCCTGATGATCCTAGAGTTTTAAAGCTGCTGCATTAGTCTAATCCTTCAGTTCAGTCCTGCCACAGTTTGTCTCTGCCACTGACCCACAATTCCTTGGTATTGGCGTATGGCTCCTGAGACTTGCAAGTGGGCCCCTCTTCCAGGCTGTGCACCCCGGGTCCTCTGTTGAGGGATGACTGTGCTATGTCACAGGTGAGTGCTGTCCCCCCAGGGCAGTTCTGGGCTGCTGGGCTGTGTAGGGAGGCTCCCAGTCTGCTCAAATGATGGCTGAATGGGGCTTTGTTAATTCACACTGCTCCACCTTCCCAGCTCTGGGACAATCAGCTGAGGTTGCAGGGAAGGCTAATGTCCACGCCCAGTTTTGTGGTGTGTGCCTGTTATTTGAAGCACTTCCGTCACACTGGGTTGTCTGGGCCAGCTCTGGGCTATGGGGCTGGCGATGGGCAGGAGTGTTTCCTGTCCACCAGGATGGTGGCTGTGAGCGGACACCCCCCTTTTCTTGGGAAGTTGTGGTGTTTAGTGAATTTTCTCAGCCACTGGATTATTGCCTTTTGTCTCAGAGCTCTCTTAGTTCTGCTCTTGGCTTGACGTGCCCAAATTGCAATTCTTTGAAGCTTTCTGTATTGGGCTTCTTAGAATAATTGTTTTAGAAAACGAAAAAAGGATTAAAAAAAAAAAAAAAAAAAAAACGGCCCTCCTCAGAGATCTAATGGGTTATTGAAATGCTAATAGACAAAGCAACCAGGGCCATTAAGGAAAGGTCCACAGGGCAGAGAGATCAGCTTTTCTTCGGGATTTGCATATGCGCCTCAAGGCCTGAGCTCCGCCCTTCCCCTTTCTGTGTTCACCAGAACTCCAAAAATCCTCTGCTTTTATTTTGGAGTTTTTCGTGTTGTTTTTTTTTTTTTTTCTATGCCTGTCTCCTCTCTGCTGGGCTGGCAGCCCTCAGATTCTCTGGTGTCTGGTCTCAGTCTATCTATGGTTGGAGTATGGATCAGTAGAATGAGTTTCCGATAAGGGCTGCCACTGCAGTTCTCCCTTCTCCTTCCCGGAGCTGGCAGCCCCTCCTCCCACGGGACTGAGCCTGGCAGGGAGGGGCGCGGGTACCCTGGCCGCAAAAACTTACAGATTTCGCTGATCTCAGCAGTTCGACATTTTCATGAGTGTTGTATGAAGTATGCCGAAAGACAGATTGCTCTGTGGTGTCCAGTCCACGCAGTTCCTGGCTTTCTACCTACTTTCCTGGAGGAGTAACTAAAACTTACAGCTCACCATTCTGCCATCTTGCCCCGCCTCAATTCTTTACCTCTTAATCTAACAACCTGGAGCAGTTTATTAAAGCTGAGAAAATGTTCTCTTCTTTCAACAATAAATACACTGATGACTCACTGATTATGTAAAAAGTGGAAGCATTACTCAAGGACTTGTGTATTTCCTTCTGCCAGATGTCTCCTGTGTTTTTAATTTTGTTTTGCACTTGAAATTATACGAGAACATTAAAAACTTTCTAGTGTGAAGAAAATTTATTGGTATAAAATTTGAAAAATAACTTTGAGCATTATACGAGATATCAACTCCAGAATGGAATTTCTGAGTCATAGGACATGCATATCCGTCATTTGACTAAAGTTGGCTGCTACCTCCAGTAGTACATGAAGATTCTACATCCTTGCCTACTCTTGGAATTATTCTGCTTATCTATTAGGTATACAGTGATGTGTTAATTGTATTAATTGTACTGTTTTAATTATATTTCTCTGAATACTAATATTTTTAGAATTTCTTTGTATGCCTGCCAGCTTTTTGGTTGTTTTGTTTTGTTTTGTTTGTTTTTTGTAAATTGTGTTTTCACATACTTGCTCATATTTCTATTGAGATTGCTCTTTTTCCCTGCTGTGTGTAGTTTTAAGCAGGGATCTGTGGTTGCGGTGATCAGAAAAATGTCCCTCTTAAATCCATTCCTGGGATATATTAGACTTCTCTGATTGAGCAGCTTTGGCTTGAGGACCACCCATAGGCTTGGCCAAATTTTCTTAGAATTGTGCTGCAATGTGCAATTTTTCCTATCCAATTCTTCTTTCTTCCCTCTCTGTTGTACAGGACTTGGACCTGCATTGCAGTCTGAAGCTTCCCTCTGACACCTCCAGTTTGCATGGCATTTTTCCTCAGACAATATATCTTTTGCACCTCAAATCCCAATTAGGATCTGAGTGGAGTGGTCTAAGAAAATAGGTGAGAAAATGAGATTTAGGACTTGTAACTCACTTCACTGCCTGGTGGGCAAGAGGATGCCATCTTGAGTGGTATGTGGGGCACAGTAGTCCCTACCATAAGGTGGAGGCTTAATGACTCAACATTTCACCAATGATGACCTGAGAAAACTTCCTGGTGAAAGGAGACATCAATTTAGCTGTGATGATTTCAGACATTTGAAAGATAAAGGGGATGAAAGCAGAATGACTACGAAGACAGAGGAGTTGTCTTGTTATTGATTAATTGCATTGTTGCCCTACAGAGGGATAAAGAGAAACTGAGGGCCATTTACAATTAATTAAAGGCTAAGTGTAAAAGTCAGTTACAAAGAGGCCCTCATCTCCTGCAGAGAAATAGTAGATCCAGCTAAACTTCAGGTTAAAGGTCTAATCACTGGATTCATAAAGTTCCCAGAGATGTCAAGGCATATCAAATGCCCCCTCATTTATTGTTTTGTAAACAATATGAGTTTTTTTTTTTTTTTTTTTTTTAACATAGAAACTCACTTCTCCACTGATAACCAGGTCAATAACCCAGCTGGGACAATGTGCTGGGCCTGACAAGGGAGGAAAGAACCTATACACAAAAAAGGAGCTGTAAGAATTAGCTAGCATGTATTGGCAGAGAAGTAGGAGTACTCCTGCTCTGAGGATTGGATTTTGAGGGTGTTTGATCAAGAGTGTGAATATGTATGTGTGGGGGTGGGAGTGGAGTAGGGCGTGGCCTGGTAGATAGAAGTCTAGATAAGAAAACATTCATTGACTTGGAGGCACTTTATAGAGGCATGGAATTTAACACTCTGATAAGGACACTAGAGGAATGGAAAACTTGCTGTTAGGGCAGCTCTTTGTAGACTACAGGAAGGCATAGTCAACTGCTGAGTGAAGTGGAAATACCTAGGTTGACCTGGCCTACAGGGGATGAATAAATAAAGTGGCTGAGGGAAGTGGGAGTGCTGGAATGGACATATTACAACGAGGTCCATTAGAGAATTATGCTCCATGGAAGACCCAGAGGGCATACCATTTACAAAAGCCATTAGAATTGAGCTGGTAAGAGGGTCTCGAACATCGCTAGGAAGTGTGGTGGAGGCTCTCTTCTGCAGGCCAAGTCTGACAATAGGAGAAACAGCCACAGAACAAGGCTCATCTATGGGGATGATGGAACCCTTAAATAATAGAGGCAGTGAAGCAAATGGCTGCACCAAACAGCCAAAAGCCTGAAGTCCACAATTTCCATAACAAATGGCAAGGTCAGAGGGACAGCCTAGGAGACTGGATCCACAAAGAATTGTGGATATGGTTAAGAAAGCATGGTATCCTTAGGGGAAAAAAAATAATCAGTCAACGAAAGTGCTGCTGAAAATCTATGTCTCCTAAAAAGGTATAAATGGAGGCAAATGAGGGTGAGAACAATTACCCTAATAGAAAAAGTCATGATCCCTGCTCAGTTCCCAGACTTTCAACTAATTTCCAGATCTGGAACCCATTGACTGAAGAGGCGGCCAGAATTCTAGGAAGAAGAACTCTCCTAAACTATAATAAGTATATAAAATGATGGTTCCCTAACTTCTTCTCCAAAGGGACCTATGGCCATTTAACAGATGACTGTACCTTCCGCAAGGGAATAGCCAGACAATTTGAGGACTATTAGAAACAGATGTGAGTTTGAAACCATGGGCAGGCCAAAACTGGTTTGTGGGGATGTCCTTTGTTCCTGTGACTTTTTCTTCTGAGCTTGTTTTGCAGGCAGCCAAGCTTAACTGCAGGTAATACGACCTGAGCATGTTCAGAATCACAAACTCTTGACCTTTAGATGAACTTTGAGACACCAGGAGCAAAGATCACCTCCCTTGAAACCAAGATTATGAGGATAAGGAGACATTGGAAGCAAATCAAATGCAAAAGGTCCTTCAAAAAGGAAGATCCAGCCTAAAATCCACTCTACCACATATGGACAACTCTATAATTAACTAATTGGAGTATGCCAAGTCAGGTCTCTCCACTTTCATCCCTACCTCTCACCTTCCGTTCTCATAAAATCTCCCTTAACCCTCAGATTGGGGAGATAGAGTTGAGCCTTGCCTCTTGTCTCTTTGCCAGTCGACCTCAAAATAAAACTTTCTTTTCTCAAAATCTTGATGTCATAATATTGGCTTCTGTGCACATCAGGAAGCAAGCCTTTGCTTGATAACAAGTTGACACAAAGCATCAATATGGCCCTCAAAATAGAGCAGGGATTTTGGAGGCTGGGGAGATACTGGAATAAAATTCTAGGTTTATAATTCCTTGCCTTCAAGACTTTAAAAAAATATTATCCTTTTATCATCTTGTTTCCAGAGTTACAACTAAGAAATCTGATGTCATCTGATTCTTGTTCCTTTGAGGGTAATCTGTTCTTTCACTCTGGAAGGTTTTATAATTTTTCCATTGATATTTTAAAATCCACTTTAATGTGCCTATGTGTGGGGTTTTCCTTAATTCTCCTATTTGAAACTCTGTAAGATTTTTCAGTCTTCATTTTTCTTTAGTTGTGAAAATCTTATCTTCATTATTTTTTTTCAAATATTTCCTCATTTCAATTTTTAATTTTTTTCTTCACCTGAGACCTTTATTATTTGGATGACACTTCTATCCTCACATCTCTGAGCTTTTCTTTATATATTTTCTATGTATTTATCATTTAGTTCTTCCTTTATGGAAAAGTTCCCCAATTTGATCTTCTAATTTATTTATTAATTTGTTTTTCAATTGCAGCTTTGCAGCTATCCTACTATTTATCTCATTGGATGTGTTTTTATATTTCAACAAATATTTTTCTAATGTTTCCATTTGATTCTCTTATACTTTCGTATTCTTATTTCTGTTGCTTAACATGAGCAATGACAAATTATGCAAAGAGACTTAAATGCTTAAAGAGATAAGGCCATCTTATATCTTTAAGCAGCTGTATCATGTTTAGTTTACAGTCTTGTTCTGTTTCTTCTAATGCTTCTGGTCAGATGTTATATATTATCTTGTCCGTTTCTTTTGAGGAAGTTGTGCTTTTTGGTGTCTACTTATTTTGGGTTGTGATTTCATGTTTCAGCTATATTGTCTAATAGCATGGACTTTTATTTGTATCAGTCAAGGAGAGTTTAAGGAATAGGTCTGGGTAAGTGGAAATGAGGATTGTGATTTACAAAGAAATACTATGTTATGAGTATTTCTTCCTTATTTTGTTATGAATATGTTTTGTGTGCACATATATTTTTGTTTTCTTCCATCACTTCTCCCCTAATCAGATAACATAAGTTATATTAACTTTATATCATAGTATTTAAGTTATAGAATATCAAGGAGAAGTGTGAATGCCACCCAAGAACTTGCATCCTCTTCTGGGGAAAGGGTTAGTGTGTTTTCAGTTGTACTCAAGATAGTTGCATCATGTTAGCCGGAACTATGACTTTGTTGTTGTCTTCATTTGGTCATTAAGTACTGTTCAAGGAGATGTGAATGGATGCCCAAGTTGAAAAGGGTGGACAGTGATGGTTAGCATTGTTTGTCAACTCAGCTAAGTCCAGTTGCTTGGTCAAGCAAGCACTGGCCTGATTGTTACTGAGAAGATATTTTGTAGGCAGGATTAGCATCTGTAATCAGTTGACCTTAAGTAAAGAAGATTACCCTTCATAATGCTGGTGGACCTCATCCAACTAGCTGGGGTTAACAGCATGAACTGAGGGTCCCAGAAGTCAGAATTTCTGCCTCAAGACTTCAACATCAACTTTTGTTGAAATTTTCAGTCTGCCAGCTTCCCCTGGGGAATTCGGACCAGACTTCAATATCATTTAGTGGAGGTTCTAGCCTGCAACCTCCCCTTCAAGGTATAGACTTGCAGCACCCATGGTCACATGAGTTAATTCCTTGTAATAAATAGTTATAAATACACACACACACACACGCCATTGTTTCTGTTTCTGATGCACCACCTTTTTTCTGATACTCCTCTTTTCAGTGGACTTTTGCCCTGATATTTCTGAAATTGTTGATATTCTTAAAACTTGCTGTGACAAGTTTTTGGTATGAAAAACAGGCAACAATCATCTCAAGGCAATATAGGCCACATAGAGTTTTGATGGATGCAGAATGAAATTTAAAAGTTTTTCTCCCACTTACTCTCTGATTCCATTCTGGACTTCAAACACCTGCTCTTTCTACACACTCCAGTACAAGATAACCTTCAATCTCCTAGACTCTCACTTATTGTAAGTTCCTGGCCTAAAAACCATGTTTCCCTTTTTCTTCTATGGTTTTATCTGGAGCTGATTTGGAGGGATCAGCAAGTATCCTGTGCTAGTTCACCATCTTAGCAGAAACCTAGAGCCCAAGAACATACATTTCATGCATATGAATGTATATATATACACATATGTGTGTGCATATAAAATAATCTCATTTTTTAGAAAGGTCATAAGTAAGCCTTTTATAAGTGAATACATGTATTTATTTACATTTGTATAAGCATAGAGAACAACATGAAAGGAAATACAAAACTGTAAACTTTGGTTACCTTAAGAGAGAATTTGGGGAAGTAGTTCCAGAATATTCTTTGTACTATTCTATCTTGAGAAAGAGCTTATGTAACTTTATAGCTTGAAGGGAAATAACAATGATGTATATTTTAAAAATAACATGGGCCAGGAGATGGCAGCATAGTCCCTGTTTCTTTACTGCCGTTCATGCCATTTCCACATTTCCTGGCTCAATTCATAGATTGCACAACCCTTGTTTTATTTGGGTTGACTGTTTGCTTAAAATATCATCTGCTATTTTAATCTTTGTGACTAAATCACTCTGATACTCCTCCGTTAATTGCTATTGTTTTGTTCAGTTGCCTTTGATATAACTCTCTGTGTAATAAGAAATTCTCTCTTGATTTAAAAAACAACATAAAACTCTTTCTGATACTCTAATGCACCATCAATCAAGGAAGTTCAGTTTCCAACCACTTCACTCTCACCTATGGGTCCCTGGTGGGCCTGCTCTACCCCATACAGAGATGTCCCATTACACTAGTGGACCCAGTAAAGGAGAGTCTACAAGTAGCTGTGCTATGCCTGGCCAACTGTGCCACGCCCACAAAGGGTTTGCTACTTTCAGAGGCCATTATGGAACACATTTTTATCTGTTTATGTCATCTTAAGAACAGAGGCTTGGTTTTATTCACATTTGTACACCTAATGTACAGAACAGTGCCTAACGTATAGAAAAGGTTCAAGGAATATTTGTTAGATGAATGAATAAGTGATTATCTAAATGGTTCATAGAATATTCTTGGTCACTGATGTCTAATAGAACTTTCTGTTATGATGCTATATTTGTGCTGCTCACTAAAGTAACCACTAGTCACTTGTGGGCTATTTTGCACTTGAAATGTGACTAACGTGACTTGGGAACTGAATTTGCAATTTTATTCAATTTTAATTAACTTAGAACTATTTTGCACTTGAAATGTGACTAATGTGACTTGGGAACTGAATTTTCAATTTTATTCAATTTTAATTAACTTAGAACTAAATAAACCCTTCAGCTAGTCGTTACCATATTGGACAGTGCAGCTTTAAGTGCTTAGTGATGCTAATTATCTGTTCTCCACTCTGCAGAGTTGGTGGGTGATGGACTGAACCATCTTACCTCAGCAGAATACACAAACCCCTTTTCAAGTAGTATTTTTAATGCATTCTGAGGTTAACTAAATAGAGTATACATGGTGCGATTATACAGGATTCAGGCATTTGACAATAAGTATGTGCATGTGTGCATGTGTATCTGTGTGTATAAAACTGATTTGCCTGTAGCAGCTCAACCTTTGCACAGCCTTCTTCCTCCAACCAAGTTCAATTTCTAGGTCTTAACTTGGCTAGGATTGTATAGATACAATGTGGTCACGATAGGTGGTCTTTTAGCATTTTCAATGTGCATTATACAAAAGGGGAAGAAGAAAGATATGAACTCACTTAAGGAAATCATGACTTGCATGATTTTAAACAGTGACACTTTTTCCTCCAACTATTAGTCTTATTGATATGGCTTTCAACTGAGAGTGATCCTCCTCCCCTCTCCTGTACTTCTGGGCATTTAGCAATGTCTGGAAACTTGTTTTATGTTACAACTAGGGGGTGAGGGTGAGGGTGAAGAAGGGGGTGCTACTGGTATCTATTGCATTGAGGTGAGGAATGTTGCTAAACATCTTATGATCACACAACAGCCCACTGTTTTCTTTTACAACAATTATCTGGGCCAAAATATCGAGAGTTGAGGTTGAGGAACCCTGCATTACAGAGATGACTCAGAGAATGAGTTTGCATTTATTACCATAAATATATTTTAATGTATACAATATATTTTATGTGGGATAAGAGATATTCTTACTTGATATAAAACAAAAGAAAATCTTAATACAGCAGTTATTTCATTAACTAAATTAATTGTAAAAGAGGAGGAAAAACACAGATATAGATGCACAGAATCAGACATAGAAAGTTTGATCTTTGCTGAAGACTAGTTCATTGTCATTTAAGTGCTACAAAATATGCATTTAAATACAGATGAATATGACCATGTTATTATGATAATTCAACCATTCAAAAGATGTTCTCTTGATTGTTTAAATATTGTCTATGAATACCATTCTGCTAAGTGTCCGTTTTTAACCGCAAGTCTAAATATTACACAAGATCTCTACTAAAATCTTGTATCAAATTGTTTATGAATGTCTAAATTTATATGGCTTTCCATGTAAATTGTGTATATATATATAATTTATATTGTCTTCCCATTCTGTGGATCCCTTAATTGTTCTGCATTTATTGAAAATAAAACTGTCTAGAAAATAAAATGCATTAAGTTTATTGCTTTAAAAGTCATTCATAATGGAACAGAGTGAAAAGTAAATTTGCACCAGGTTTGGAACATGTCCCTTTTTAAAAATGGAACTGAAAGTTGCTCCTTCTCACTGAGTTTTGCCTTTTCTTCCCACTTCCACTTAATGAAAGGCAAAGAAGCTTTTCCTTTAATTTCTGTTTACTGAAAGACACATAGTTTACAGCAGAATCCTATGCTGGATAATATTTCTAGTTCTCCTGGTATCTAATCCAAGGATTTATTCATTGCTCAAAAAAAAAAAAAAAAAAAAAAAGAAAGAAAAAGAAAAAAAAAATCAGTGCAATTGTCCAGAGTTTCAATTCTGCCCTATTAGGTGTAAAATATAAATGTCAACTTTTTCTAAGTTACAAATAGAGGTTTAATGCCCATCTGTGGGCAAAGCGGAAAGGACTAACAAAAGTACTATCCTAGTTTCATGTCTAGGGTCCCCACCCCAACAAATCAAAACTTTGATTTGTTTAGTACAGTGTATCTACAGATTCTTAATTATTTGATGAGAGACAAAAACTGTAAAGTCATCAAGGAAGGGCAGAGTGCTCTGTCAGTGAAAAAATAGAGAATACTTAACCAGTTGGTATTTAACTGATTAAACATCTAGATTATTCTAAAATCAGTAGTGTGTAGTAGCAACAGAAAGATGAGCAAGGCAGTAATCAGTGACATTTATCAGTAGTGGCAGATCTTTGCAGAGTGATAGTATCTTCTATGCTGATTGTAAACAAAACACTTCAGATGATGTGAAAGAATGCATGCCTTTTCATGGTGAAGGGGAGAATTCTCAGATCTTGAACTTGATGACAACACACCTGGCAACACATGCTAAACACAATTTGAAGAACAATATGCCCATGGCATTTATATTTTGGATATAGAGGTGGTTGTTGCATTAGATGTTTGTTTTAGATTTAATCCAATCTCGGTAACAAGTCACTTTGGTATAAATTCCAGGCTTGTTTTCTTTTCCACAGTCTATTCCCCAACTTACTATTCCAATAAGATACCAGATGTTTCTATCACGTGCAATAACCAGAGGTCCCCCAGAATCACCCTGGAGAAGAAGAAGAAGAAAAAAATTATGGCCAATGTGGTAAATAAAGGAGTGTCAGAAATAAGTTAACCAGCATTTGAAAGTTTAATAAATCAACATTTTGAATTGAAATATGTTTAACCGATACTATTTACTTACAATTAGTATTAATATGATAAAAGAGCTTATCATGTTGTCTCTATTAAGGCCTTCAGCTGGAAGGTAGTGTGAATAAAGCCAAGGTTTTAGTTTTATCCTTGTGTCATTTTTAGTTTTGCTCTGAATAAATAATAATCACACACAGAGACTGAGCACAAGCAACCAATTCTTAAATAAATGATGACTTCAAGGCTCAAATAAAAGGTCACCTCCAATGAAGCTGTCCTAACTCTATTAGAGAGCAATTTATCTCTTGCTTTGAATTTCAGTACACCTTGTTCCACTAACATGGGTTGATAGCAAAGCATTTTGGATCCCTATACAGCAATAGGTTTGGGAGATAGAAGATAAACAAATGGCTCTCCAAGCAAATGTGTATTATTTTTTACTGAAAGGATTTTGCTCCCAAACTGAGATGGAATCTTTGTCTCTAGTGACCTGGTTTAAAGCATATGAATCATAAGGACTTCTGTGATAGCTTTGGTCCAATGTTTAGACAAACAGCTTTAATTTATTTTTTAGCAATGGACCAGTTCATACAAAAGAAATATTATGTGGGAGCCAGAATAGAATTTTTTATGAGAAATTACTCTGTTTGAAGCAGGAGTGGCCCTAGAGCCTCGTGCCTTCAGATCCCTCCCCTTCCCTTCTCTTTCCATACTTCTTAGTAACCTCCAATGTTCAGCAGGCAGAATGTGAAAACCCTGACCTACAACAAGATGAATCCTCAGCTACTTTTCCTTAGGTCCATATCCTCAATATTTTACCTATTCTAAAGATGCTAACAGCAGATCAATCATAGCACCTTTCCGTTGTATATAAGGAAAACCACTCATATATGTCAAATTCTCAAGCCATTCCTAATCCTTCAAAGAATTCCTAAAATCTGGACCCAGTTTCAAATGCTATATGCCAAGTCCTCATTATTTTAGTTATTTATTTGTAGTCCTTTGAATAGCCAGATTGTAAAACTGACATACTCCTTAAATGTTTAGTGCTTAAAATGAAAGTTGAATATGGTTGGGGAAAAATACTACCCAGTTAGTTTCTAGATATGACTGGTAAGTCAGATAGCACTTTAATGTTAATAAATATAAGTAGATATGCACTTTTTTTGTTTCATAATAGTGTAATTCTCTCTGGATGTACACTATTTAAGGTCAAAGTTTTAGGTACTGGTGGGATGACTCACCATTGACCATGGAGACATCTGCAGTCCCCATTCCACAGCACCTGACAATTAGAAGCAAATAAACACCCTTCTGTTCATTAGGTTATGGTTTGAAGTGATGATTGTATGGCAACCTGGAGTGATTTCTATTATCTCCTTTCAGTCCTACCCTCTAATCAAAGTTTGTATTTGAAGCTGGTGGTCATTTTTTACAGATGGTTCTGGACAATAGGGTGTTAAGGAATTTTTTTTATGAGTCTTCCATTCCCTTTTTTTATTACATTCTTCTTTCTCTTCCACAATTTAATTTCATGAAGTCTCAGGAAGTGTCACTGATCTATGGCCTGTAAGGCCAAGCCCACTCCATAGAGTCATTTTTGTGGATTTGAGTCTATTCTTACCTCACAGGCATCTAATTTTCCTTCCAAGAATCCAGCACATATCATTCCTGATGATACAGCACCACCATACACATCAACTTTATTACATATATCATTGCTTATAATCTCTATTTGAACTTGTCGAAGAATATTGGGAAAAGGACCTAAAGAAGGAAAAATAAATAGCTGAAGAATTTTCAGAATGTTGCTTAGAATACTTTATTGTAATGTCTTGCAAAAGATGGGCCTGCAATAAAACATATGTCCTAGCTGCTAGAGCTAATCAATGAATAGAGCAAAGTGGCAGGCTGTAAGATCAACACACAAAAATCAGTAGTTTTCCTATATAAGAGCAATGAGCAACAGGAGGAAGAAATCAAGAAAAAAATTCCATTTACAATAGCAACCAAAAGAATCAAGTATTTAGGAATAAACTTAAGCAAGGCCACAAAAGACCTATACAGAGACAACTATAAGACACTGCTAAAAGAAATCAAACAGGGCCTAAAAAAAAATGGAGAAACATACCATGCTCATGGATTAGAAGACTAAATATAGTTAAGAAGTCAATTCTATAGATTCAATGCAATACCAATTAAAATCCCATCAACTTACATTGCAGAAATAGAGAAACCAATAACAAAATTTGTTTGGAAGGACAAGGTGCCCCAAATAGCCAAAAATATCTTGAGAAAGAGGAAGGAAGTGGGAAGTCTCTCAATACCTGACTTTGAAGCATAGTATAAAGCAACAGTGGCCAAAACAACATGTTACTGGCATAAAGATAGATATACTGACCAATGAAATCGAATTGAGTGTTCAGAAATAGATCTTCTCATCTACAGACATTTGATCTCTGATAAGGCAGTCAAGCCAAAGCAACTGGGACAGAGCAGCCTCTTCAATAAATGGTGTTTGGAGAACTGGATATCTATATCCAAAAGAATGAAAGGGGACTCTTCTCTGACACCTTATATAAAAATTAACTCAAAATGGATTTATGATCCAAATGTTAGTGCTAAGACCATAAGACTTTTAGAAGAAAATGTAGGGAAATATATTAAGGATCTGGTAGTAGGAGGTGGCTTCCTAGATCTTACACCCAAAGCATGAGCAATCAAAGAAGAAATAGATAAATGGAATCTCCTAAAATTAAATACTTTTGTACATCAAAGGACTTTGTCAGAAAAGTGAAAAGGTAGCCTATGCAAAGGAAGACAATATTTGGAAACCACATATCAGATAAGGGGTTAATATCCAGAATATAAAAAGAAATCTTACAATTCAACCAGAGAAAGACAAACTAACCAATTAAAAAATGGGCAAAAGACATGGGTAGACACTTTTCTGAAAAGGAAATACAAATGGTTCAAAAACATCTGAAAAGATGTTCAATTTTACTGGCTATCAGGGAAATGCAAATAAAACCACAATGAGATATCATCTCACACCTACCAGAATGCCATTTTCCAAAAAAAACAGAAAATCACAAGTGCTGGAGAGGATATGGAGAAAGAGTCACACTTATTCACTGTTAGTGGGAATGTAGAATGGTGCAGTCACTCTGGAAGACAGTATGGAGGTTCCTCAGAAAGCTAAGAATAGAATTGCCATATGATCCAGCAATTCCATTACTAGGTATATACCCACAAGAACTGAAAGCTAAGACATGAACGGACATTTGTAAACCAGTGTATATGGCAGCATTATTCACTATTGCCAAGAGATGGAAATAGCCCAGATATCCATCAGCAGATGAGTGGATAAACAAACTGTGGTATATACACACAATAGAACATTACACAGCTGTAAGACAGAGCAAAGTCAAGGAACATATAATAACATGGGTGAACTTTGAGGACGTTATGTTGAGCGAAGTTAGCCAGAAACAAAAAGACAAATACTGAATGTCCTCACTAATATGAACTAACATGAATGAACAAACATTGAGAGTTAAAACTGAGAACACAGGTTATCAGGAGATAGAAAGTTGTTAGAGATCAGGGACTTCATGCTGAAAGATTATAGAATGTTCAACAGGATTGACTGCATAGATCCAGAAATGGAGAGTACAGTGCTGTGTGATAGTAGCACAGTATTGCAGATGCACTGACCAAGGATGTCTATGAGTGGGGTTGAGGGAGAAGGCCTGGTGGCATGTGTGATACCAGAGGGAAGACTGGAACTGTGTAGCTCGGTGAAACCTTGAGTGATCAGTGATGGTGACTAAATACACAAATGTAAAAATGTTTTTACTCAGGGAAGAACAGATGGATGGTAACCTTGTGGGATGTTGAAAAAGGGAGGGTATTGGGGGAAGAATATAAACAATGCAACTGGAGTCTGGAGTTAACAATAACATTGTAGTATGCTCCCATTAAATGTGACAGGGGCAATATACCAAAGCTGAATGTCTGGGAGGGAGGGGTGTAGGGGAGGGGTACAGGATTCTTGGTAGTGGTATTATTGACCGACCTCATTGCTGTATTTTATTTTATTTTTACTTTCCCTTTTATCCTTTTTATTATTCTTTGTTCCAATTCTTTTTTTCTTTGAACAATGAACATGTGTAAGTGCCAATTGTGGAGACTAATGCGCAACCATATGAAGATACTGTAAATAATTGATGGTACACTGTGGATGATTGTATGGTATTTGAATATATCCCTATAAAATTGCAGGGGAAAAAATAAACAGCGGGACACTAGTGCTAGAGAGAACTTAGAGAGAGAGATGTATGTATTCACTGTTGGTGGGAAGTAGAAGGGTATCGCCTATTTGGACAGCACGGTGGTCCCACAAGAAGCTACGTATGTGGGGGTTTCAAGGCCCTGCAACCTCACTATGGGGTATATACTTGAAAGATTGTAGAGCAGGAACATGAATGGACATTTGTGCACCAGTATATACAGCGGCAGTATTCACTATCTGCAATAAACGGAGGTGGCCTAAGAGTACATTGACTGATGAACAGAATGGTGAACTGTAGTGTATGCATACAATAAAAAATTGCGTGGTACAAAAAGAAATGAAGCTATGAGAAATGGATCTTCAGTACAGCATTTTGAGTGAAGCATGCCAGAAATGAAATGACACCAGGGGAGTGAATCTCCCTGGCAACGTAGAATATGACTCCCGGGGAGGAATGTAGACCCGGCATCGTGGGACGGAGAACATCTTCTTGACCAAAAGGGGGATGTGAAAGGAAATGAAATAAGCTTCAGTGGCAGAGAGATTCCAAAACGAGCCGAGAGGTCACTCTGGAGGGCACTCTTACGCACACTTTAGACAACCCTTTTTAGGTTCTAAAGAATTGGGGTAGCTGGTGGTGGATACATGAAACTATCAAACTACAACCCAGAACCCATGAATCTCGAAGACAGTTGTATAAAAATGTAGCTTATGAGGGGTGACAATGGGATTGGGAAAGCCATAAGGACCACACTCCACTTTGTCTAGTTTATGGATGGATGAGTAGAAAAATAGGGGAAGGAAACAAACAAACAAACAGACAAAGGTACCCAGTATTCTTTTTTACTTCAATTGCTCTTTTTCACTCTAATTATTATTCTTGTTATTTTTGTGTGTGTGCTAATGAAGGTGTCAGGGATTGATTTAGGTGATGAATGTACAACTATGTAATGGTACTGTAAACAATTGAAAGTACGATTTGTTTTGTATGACTGCGTGGTATGTGAATATATCTCAATAAAATGATTATTAAAAAAAAAAAAAACCATAAAAAAAAAAACAAAAACAAACAAAAAAAAATAGGTAAGACAATACTATGAGTCAACAATGGAGGGGGGTAGTTAGGGGTATGGGAGGATTTGAATTTCCTTTTTTTTTTTGTCCGTATTTCTTTTCTGGAGTAATGAAAATGTTCTAAAAATTGAAAAAAAATTTAATTGTGATGATGGATGCACAGCTGTGTGATGGTACCAAGGCAATTGATTGTTTGATTGTACACTTTGGATCTTTGGATAATTGTATGGTATGTGAACAATCTCAATAAATAAAAAATTTTAAAATTTAAAAAAAAAAAAAAAAAAAAAAGGACAAACATTATAATGCCTAACTAATATGGACTAACTATAATGTGTAAACTCTGAGAACTGAATCTTAGAGCACAGCTTATCAGGGAAATGCTTATTGTATGGTCCCTAGAGTGTAAGCTCTTACAGCAGTCACTTCTATTCCTGATCTGTAATGGTTATCTCTAAACCCTGAGATGCTGAGCTCCTTGTGTATAACCTGGTTGGTCTCTGGAACTTTGGGTATCTGTGTGACACATGGGACTCGGAGCTAGAACTTGGCAGCTATGAATGTCAGTGTTACCCATACAGCAACTGTTGAAAGAGATGAAGAATTCAGACTTTAATTAGATGTATGAATGAAGAGGATCTGGTTAGGACTAAGGCAAATCAGGCCCAAGGGTAAAGGATGCTACTGACTGGGTTTTAAAACTACAATTTATGTGTGAGACCAAGGAAGGAGATGTTTATCTGGTGCAGGATCTATATTTTCTGTGGCACACTAGATAATTTAACTTGCAGGATCAGTTTGTTTGAACACCATAGGTGCAGGGAGCGGTGAATGGGAAATGGAATTTTGTGAGTTTGTACAGGCTGGGGTGAAATCCCAACACATCCCAGAGTGATACAGGCAGAGAACATAAATCTATTTGTGGGGGCCCCCTGAGGAGATGGGGAGAAATGTGGAAGTCTTGGATGGAATTCCCCACCTGGGCTATTGCTGATTTTCCCACAAACATTGAGGACTGCCCATTTAGTGGGTTGAGCCCTCGATCTGGGGGCCTTCCTCTGTGAGGCTAGTTGCTGCAGGAGAGGCTAAGCCCACTTATAATTGTGACTAGGAGTCCCCCCAGAGAGCTTCTTTGTTGTTCAGATGTGGCCCCCTCTCTCTCTAAGCCCACTTGGAAGGTGAACTTACCGCCCTCCCCACTACGTGGGACATGACTCCCAGGGGTGTGAATCCCCCTGGCAACGTGGGACATGACTCCCAAGGGTGTGAATCCCCCTGGCAACGTGGGAAATGACTCCTGGAGATGAGCCTGGATCCAGCACTGTGGGATTGAGAGGATCTTCTTGCGCAAAAGGGGGAAGAGAGATGAAGCAAAGTAGGGTTCCAGTGGCTGAGAGATTTCAAATGGAGTTGAGAGGTCACTCTGGAAGGTATTCTTATGTACTATATAGTTATCACCTTTTAGACTTTAGTGTGTTGGAATGGCTAGAGGGAAATACCTGAAGCTGTCAAACTGCAACCCAGTGACCTCGATTCTTGAAGACAATTGTATAACTATGTAGATTGCACAGTGTGACTGCGTGACTGTGAAAACCTTGTGGCTCGCACTCCTTTTATCCAGTATATGGACAGACGAGTGGAAAAATGGGGACAAAAGTTAGATGAAGAACAGGGTGAGATGGAGAGGCTGGAAAGATTTAGGTGTTCTTTCTTGCTTTTATTTTTACTTTGGGGTAAGGAAAAGATTCAAAAATTGATTCTGGTGATGAATGTACAACTGTATAATGGTGCTGTGAATAACTGTACAGTGTGGAAGACTTGGGGGGATATGAATAGATCTCAATTAAACTGTATTCAAAAAGTAAATGAACAATGAGGGGAGGAGGGAAATGAGATGTTTGGGATATTCTTTTTTATTTTAATTTTCATTGAATTTTTTGGAGTAAGAAAATGTTTCAAGTTTGTGGTGATGAAAGCACAACTATATGTCGATACTGTGAACAACTAATTGTACACTTTTAATGATTGTATGTTGTGTAATTATATCTCAATAAAATTGCATTAAAAAATACATATGTCCTGAAGCTGCAGGACTCTGGGCTGGATCACAGAGCTCAGTTGCAAATTACATTTATTGGTTGCCTTCTATGTGCTAGGTAGCATTCTTGGCACTTTTACTCCCACTGTTTTGTTTAATCCTTGAAACAACCACCAAAATAGCTATGCTACTCTCTTTTTAATACAAGGAAACTGAAACTCAGCTGGTTAGGAGTCTTGCTATGATCACATAGCTAAATAGGGAATAAAGTTAGAATATGTCTCTGTCACCACGTGGGAAATTCTATGATGTATTTACCACCTTTTGTTGGAATCTGTCTCATCACTTTATAAAGGGGCACAGATATTTTAGGAATTGAGAATCTTTTAAGAGCAGTATAGAGTCAAGCTGTACTACCAGGAAGTAACTTTAATACTGGATAGATGAAATCCTATTTCTTCATAAGAAGGATAATGTTTGATTTGATAATTGCTCAATTTATAATCCAAAACAAATACCAGAATACATAGCATACCAGGATAAGAAACAGTCAGTTCATGTTTGATTATTTAGCCATGCATTTAATTATTATTATTTGAAAATTATTTAGTTACAGATGATGTACTTTTAGCCATTATACTGTCCTCAACTTCCCTCAAGGGCTTCTATTTTAAAGACTGTATTAGTTCTTTATACAAAGATGGATGCTCTGCTTATAACAGGTTTGTGGTGGTTTAGAGCCTCATGTATCCCAGGAAAACATACTCTTAAACTTAATGCATTCCTGTGTGTGTGAACCCGTTATGTAAGTAAGACCTTTGATGAGGTTACTTCAGTTAAAGTGTGGTCCAATCAAGATGAGTTTTAATTCTATTAGTGGAGTCCTTTATAAGCAAAATGAAATTCAGACTGAAAGAGAAAGAGCTATGGGAAGCAAGAAGCTGAAGATCAGTGGAACCCAGAAGAGAAGGGAGAGGCCAAGAGAAATTGTCATGTGCATTCCCAAGTGATAGAGGAGACCAGAACCAAGGATCACCAATAGCCAGCCCCCAAATGCCAGTCTTTGGGAAGAAAGCATTGTCTTGATGATGACTTGACTTGGACTTTTCTTAGCCTCAAAACTATGAGCCATTAAATCATCATTGGTTAAGCCAACATATTGCATGGTATTTGCTTGGGCAGCCAAGGAAATTAAAACAAGGTTCAACGGCAGTTGAGAAGGTGAGAGAGGGCAGTTTTTAAAAAATGAGTCAGGACAATTTTATATTTAAGGCCCTAGTTGAGGAAGCAGCAGATGTGAGTTTGAGCAATTTGCACAATTTATGAGCTATGTGACCTTGAGCAAGTTAATTAATCTCATTAAGCATCATTTTACTTACCTGTTAAGAGGACAAAATAATACCTATCTCACATATTTATTGTGAGGGTTAAAAAATAATGAATATAACCAGCTATAACTGTGCCTTGCTCCATAGTCAGTTCTCAATAAATGGAAGCTATTAGTGTAAATTGAGAGATTAGGGTTATATTTAAAATCTATGTAGATCAGTTGATGTTGAAGGTCAGAAAGCTTCTCTTCAACGATAGTGGTGGATGATGAGAGTTAGAGCTTTTAGAAGAGGAGATCTAGGTTTCTAGGGATGCTGTAACCCACTGTACAGAAATCTAATTCTCTGGTTTAAAACTGGTAAATTCACTTACCTAGGATTATCATCTTTCTAAAAAACTAAGTTCAATTTCTTTACACTCGTAAAAGATTACATGTGAGTGTCTGCACCTCAGTCATCATTTTTAAGATAGAAATTTCACTATATGACCATCTTCTCTTCTTTCCTTCTCTGATTCTGTTTTAAATGCGTTCTGTGATACTCTTCTCACCATCTGCTCTGTATACATATTTTTCTTAAAAATCTAAATTATTTATGTAGGTGCCTCAGGAATATTAAATACCATCTATTCTGCTGCCTCTAATTAGCATTTTCCAATTTCAGGCATTCCAAGGTTTTAATCAATTTTATTCCAAATACTAATTATTTCTGTATGTATATTTTTATTTTAACTAATTGTTCTAGGATGTTGAGTTTTAAATTTCAAATACTTATAATTCTTTAATCTCGAGAATAAAAGTCAATTCAACTGCTTAACAATATAGCAAGCTGTTTTTTATTTTAACCATTCAAGACAGAAAATACCCCGGTCTGTCTGGTAAGAAGATTTCTAAACAAACATGGCTGGATAAATCTCAGCAGGTGGGAAAAGAGAAACTTGAATATCTTCTCCCTGTCTCAGTTTCAAAACATAGGAAAAAAAAAACGTAATCGTGTCTAATATTTAACTTTAAACTCATGTCTTACAAATTCATAATGTTATTTCTGAAAGTTTTGCAAGTTGTGATAGTTGATAGCGCAATGCACAGTAATCTGCACACTATCGAGCACTGATTCATGATGAAGCCCTAAATCACTCCTTAACTACTGTCCCAGGAGGAGACCATGTTAAGTTTAATTATGTTCTGGAAGAAGTGTCATCATGCTGCCAAGGTGGGAGATGATTTCTGTCTCTACTCCGAGGAGGAAATGGCTTTTCTACTCCCAAAAGATTTCATCCTCCCTCATATTCAACACCTTTGGCTTTAGTTCATCTCCCCACAGAGATGAAGAAAAGATTCTCAACTTATATCAATAGTGCAGCAATCTAGACACAGTTTCAGAATTTTGCAGTGTATATTGGAGGGAAGCAAAGACTTTTGAGGATAAAGGCTCAATAGATTTATAACTAAACTTGAGCAAGTAAATAAGGACTTCACTTTGTAATAAGGGCCTGAATGACAGACATTCTAGGACAGAAACAATATATAAATAATCCATTCAAGAGACATCCTTATAGAAGGAATTGGAGATTTAGGAACTAAAGGTCCATCTTTATAGTTTATTGTGTATTATTGAGTGTGGTAAAATGTCATACTTGTCAAATATATAAAGTCTCAGTCTAAAGGAATTCTCCATAGATACATAGATCAGAGGTACCCCATTTAATATTTTCTGTCAGGTAATAATAGTACATTCAGATTGCTTACAAAGCAATTTCTGTTTAGTTGCATGATATCTTACAGAAACTTATTACTATTGCTCAAAAATCACATACTTTATAAATCATGCAGCCATAGCAGAATCTCTACATAACAGCAACAAAAGGAAAAATAAATTATGCAAAAATACTTTAAAAATAATTTTTGAAAAGAGAGTTACATCAAGTTTCCAAATAGTCCATAAAGTATGTGTAAACCTAAATACTGTTTAATAGTAAAACCAAAGATTTTGTAATTCACCATTTCTGGTTGTTTTGCTTGTTGTTTTTGCCATGCATATCATGGAATGTCTCAAGTTCATCTCTTATTCTATATATCATTTTGATACTGTATCTTATTTCATATCTCCATTCAAATGGAGGATGGATTTCTTTTGTTTTGCTTGGTTGCTTTGCTGAGATACTCACCATTTGCTTTCAAGGCTCCCCATCCAGTAACATACACTTTACTCTTAGGCAAGACTTCAAAAGTAGCATCTGGGAGACAGACTCTGTGCACATCATCAGAAAATATGATGGGAGTAGCGAGCTTCACCACAGCAATGTCATCATCATGCTTATGGGCAGCATAGTTTTCATGAATGATAATTGATTGCACCCTTCTTCTCATCAGTGGTGGGTTTAGGGTTCTTCCAAAACTGGCCATCCATAGTCTGGGATTTTTGTAACTGATCACAGATTAAAAAGATCACAGTTGGTTCATTTCTGATCTAAAGTTCCCCAGGACTGTGGATGGGCATGGAACATAATAGTGTAAGAAGGCCACATATTTAATGTGCTGGTCAAATTAGGAACCTCCCATCCTCTTATTTGAGGCTCCTCCCCTAAGACTGCTTTGTTTTCTTCTAGCTGGTGACAAATTCCCTTTCTAAGGTATCTTAAGTTACTATCATGGGAAGAGGGGTTATATTTTTTTAAAAGAAACAATATACAATTGCTATTTTTCATTATAAAAGTAATATAGATTAGTGGGTGACAATATAAATAAATCAATCAGCCATGTGTACCCACATGTATACATACAGATACAATATACACTCATATCCATGTACAGTTATATAAATGGGTATATATAGCTACGTAGATACATAAGTAGGTACATAGATAGATAGATAGATAGATAGATAGATAGATAAATAGATAAGGTAGAGATAAAGCCATACTTTATATATTGTTTTCTCTTGTATTCTGTTTCTTTTTTTTTTTCTCATTAGAGAAGTTGTGGGTTTACAGACCTATCATGCATAAAATACAGGATTCCCTTATACAACCCCACTACCAACACCTTGCATTGGTGTGGAACATTTGCTACAGTTTATGCTATCACATTTTTATAATTGCACTATTAAATGAGGTCCATGATTTAACTTAGGGTTCACTGTTTCGTAGTGTAGTTCCACGGATTCTTTAAAAAATTTTTTCTGTCACCATTCTCCTGTTTTTTTTTTACTTAGCATTTTATCCAGAATATTTTCCCATTTTATATGAAATTCCTTATAGTTACTCTCTTTTTATTATTTCCAAATGCCCATATGTTAAATCTTTAAAACACATATCCCCCAGAAAAGCATAGCACCAAAAATATTCATGTGGGTTAATCAGGTATAAGTTTTGTGGGTTGGAATACTATTAGCAGAGTAAAAAATCCACAATATATCTTAGGAAAATTGGTGAGCATGTTTAAATTTCACCAGTAGTGGCTCATTCTTAACTAAAATTGAGATTACTGGGGAATGTATTTTCAGTTAAAGTTAAGATACTCTGTCTAATTTTTTCTACTATTCTTCAATAATTGTCACTTCTTCCTAAATCTGCTGATCAATTATGGGTACCATTGGGAGGCCTAAGATATCATGAAGGAAATGAAAAAGGGATAGAAATTATAAGATATGAAGGTGAGAGAAAGAAGTGGAATTGGTGATAGTGTCAGTCAGAACAAAGACTTACATGTCAAAACAGTGAGCAGCAGTCAGGAGCCACTCATTGCTGATCAAAGTTGCTCCACAGAAATGGACGCCATCTATTTGCAGGCTGGCTTGCCATGGCCAAGCAGCTTTCCTTGCAACATCACCATCAGCAATTCTTTCCATGGAAGAGAATGGGGATTCTGTTCCTAAACCACAGCCTGCCAGAATAGGATAAGATGGTTATTTTTAAATAATTGTAAACATTGTAGATATGCTTGGCGCATAGTTAGGGAAGGAAGCATTTGGAGGTGTACCTGGCCTTTAAAAAATTAATCAAAATTAACATTACATATAATAATGTTCTTTACATTGAAAGAAGACTAAATTAAAAAAAAATAAACAACTATTTAACACCCTCCCTGGCCCATTTATTGCAATTTCCCTATAAAATTTGTTGTTTCCTATTTTTCTGGGTTGTGTTTGTTATGTGCAGCAGTTTATACCAGTGATATTTGACACTACTTATTGCAGAAAACTGTATTCTGTACTCTTTTAAAATACTTGCCTAATATTATAGCTGTTATACTGCTATAGAAAATGTCAAATTTCCCACATTAAAGTTGGCAGATGTTGTTTAATTTTAAGCAAACTTTTCTACTCTAACAAAGTGAATCAAACACAAATAATTAAGATAAAAGGAAATTGTCAAGGAAATCATCAGTGACTTGAAGAAGAGCAAGTGTTCCCAAGGGGTCCATATAAATATTTCCAATTATTAGTAACTTTTTGCCTTGAGGAGAATTATATCACTTATACATCCAGAGATATTATATACTTGGGATAAAATTAAATGTGGGATTAGACAAAGATTAAAATGTGTGTTTTGAGTTTTATTTTTTGATTTATAAACATACTGAACTTACAGCTGTTCAGAATGTGCTCTGCTTGTGCTTCATCCATATCTAGAAAACAAAAACAAAATCAAAAACAAACACAAGATGACTGCTCAGCAGGGGAACAATTATAAGTTAAAATACTATGCCTGCCTGATATAAATGTTTCTGGTTGGGAGGAACTGCATTATATATTCAGGAAAATCTTAATTTAAAGGCAATATAATGAAATTCTACAAAAAGGTGAGACCTAGATATGAACTAAACAATTCTTTCTGATAATATGTGAACTCCAGGGAATTCCTGGTCCATGAATATAAAAGCATTGGCACGGAGAAGGATTTTGTTTGCCACAAGGATAACTGCATGTAGTCAATGAAATGCCATGCCAATTTGTTGAAACATAAGTTTAAAAAGAAGAGGATCTAGTACCAGTTTTATATACAAACTATTTCATGCTTGGAGACAGTTTCCTTCCATTCTCACTCTCACAGTGGCGTTATGATAAAGATTTTGCAATTGTCTAAGAAGTATGACCTGCAATGCAGAACTTCCAAAAGGCACAGACAAAAAAAAAACCCACACAAATAAAGTTGGCCTTTTCTTTTCAAAAGACTAGGAAAAGGGACTCATAGAGACCTACTGTAGTCTCGCAACCCAGGCCATTCTGCCAACAGCAGTTACAGCAGGAAGCCCCTGATCATCCCAACTCATGCTTCACAAACAGGGCACCAGAAGGCAGACCAATGCACCTGTGGGGCTGAATCAGCAGAGGCTTGAATCTCCCTGCCCTCTATCCATGACATGAGGAGACTCAGGCCCAGCACACCTCTCCCTCCATAGAGGATGACACAACATCATAGGCAGCCCAGAACAGCACCTCCTGCTCTTGCAGATGTGATTAGGATCAGGACTGAGTTGGAGCCAGAGCAGCACCAGAAAAAGTAAGTAGACAAAAATAGTCTTGTAAGCACTTTGAAAACTAAGCCGTTACTGGAACTACAAAAGTAAGCTAGACTTACTACTTTCTAAACCTAGACAGACTGACCACCTGTTAAATAAGATGAGGTAAATAGGATCAATAGTCTCCTAACATAATAACTAAAATGTCCAGGATATAAACAAACATCAATCGTCATACCAAAAAAACAGGAAAACCACAATTAGAATGACAAAAGGCAAACAACTGATGACAATACTGAGGTGAATCAGATGCTAGACCTATCTGATGGGAATAGTTCTACACCATAAAAATGCTTCAACAATAAATTGAAAATCTCTTGAAAAAAATGAAAAAAAAAAGGAAAGTTCAGCAAAAAATGAAGGCTATGAAAAATAACTAAATGGAAACTATAGGACTGAAAAATATAATAACAAATATAAAAAAACTCCCTGAATTGTTTAATACTAGGGTGGAGATGATAGAGAATAGAATCAGTGAACTTGAGGACGAATCAATGGAATTTATTCAATCTGCACAACATAGGGAAAATACAACAAGAACAACAAAATGAACAAAGCCTCAGAGATCTGTGGGACAATAACAAAAGATCTAGCATTCATCAGAATCTCAGAAGTAGAGGAAGAAAGACTGTGGAACTGAAAAATATTGAAAGAAATAATGGCAGAAAGCTCCCAAATTTGGCAAAAGACAGATATTCAAGAAGTTGAGAGAACCCCAAATAGGATAAATCCAAGAAATCTATCCCAAGACCAATCATAACGAAACTATTAAAACTAAAGGAAAAGAAAAAATTCTTAAAATCAGCCATAAAGGAAAGATACATAACTTATAAAGAGAAATGAAGACTTATTTTCATGTAGGAACTTCATGTACATGAATGTTCATGCAATTTCATTTGTAATAGCCAAAAACTGTAAACTACCCAAATGTCTTTCAATGGGTGAATTGTTAAGCAAACTGGACACATTCATGCTATGGAATAACACTCAGTAATACAAAGGAATGCACCATTGATACATGCAACGATCTGTATGGACTGCAAAGAAATATTCTGAGTGAACAAGGCCAATCGCAAAAGGGTATAAACTGCATGATTCAATTTGTACAACATTCATGAAATAAGATAATTACAGAGATGAATAATGGATTAATGGTTTCCAGGATTTATAGATGGACAGAGAAGATGGAAATAACTATAAAAGGGTTATATGATGAAGTCTTGAGATGATATAGTTAAAGAATCTGATGGTGGTGGTGGTTATGTAGGGTTATACATGTCATAAAATTGCATGGAGCTATACATACACACATACAGACACACACAAATGAAAGCATATATAACTGTGAAATCTAAATAAGCTCTAAGGTTTGTACCAGTATCTATTTCTTGGTTCTAATATTGTACCATAGTTGTGTGAGAGTTAATATTGGGGGAGACTGGCAGAAGGGTGCATGAGACTTCCTTGTAAAATTTTTTACAAGCTCCTGTGAATCTATACTTCTACATTGTAAAAAAAACAACAACCAAGCAGACTGGTGAAAACTCTGAATTTTCCTTCTATTCTATTTGTAGAGAATATTACAAAAGTATTGTCATCTGAAGAAGCAAAGACTATGCAGCCAAAAAATGTAAGGAAAAATAGCATTACAGAGATGTGTCAGGTAACTAATTAATAAAATAAGATTGCTCTTTTTCTGGATTTTTTGATGTTTAGAATAAGTATTAGTCAGCTTTTTAAAAATTTGGGATTTGTCATGATTGCTTTCTCTCCTGTTCTAACTAAATATGTTTTTAAGTGAAAAAAAAAAAAAAAAAAAAAGGTTGAATAGTGGATAATGTATTGGATCCAGTTGAAGAAAGATTTTTTATTGGAAACAAACCAAAAAGGTCAAATTAAATATTAAACAGTAATGATTTTGGTTACCTTATATTTAACACTAAATAAAAGCTGCTATAACATATATTAAATACTAAATTTAGGAGGTGAAATTTAATGTCCACTGGTCCAAAATTTCAAGAGGACCAAAACTACTTTTAAAAATTACACTACAGAGAATAAAATCTATATAAATATTATATGGGTTTGATCTGAGGTAATTTACATAGAGCAAAATTCAAATATTTTGACGACATTGTGAAAAAGTAAAAATATAATTGACTAAAAATACATTTTTCAAAAAAGTTTAATGATAGGAGAAACAAAAAAAGAAAGATATATTTTGGAATCAAGAAGATAAGTACTCAATAATTTCATGAAAGTTTATAAAATGTCAATAAATTGGAAAAATTATTAATATATGAAAAAAACAGTGACTGAAAATACATATTAAAAAATGACAGTCTTAGCAATTTATTCTTTCAGCTATTTTTTTTTTTTTTTTTACCTTTTTCTCTCTTTGATTAAACCTAGTCATTTGGAACCATTGGAGAGAATTCTGACTTCTACAAAATAAGAAGGAATTATCACAAGCTGTAAGTGTAAGAATAAAATTTTCCTAATTATTTATAGAGACTTTTACTTTTGCAGTTTTTCTTAAAGAAGATATATATAGACAGCTCTTTAACAAACTTGTATTTTATTATCTGAAAACTGAACTCAACACTTTATTGAAATCCTGTAGAAAATAATTATAAAAGACAAAGTTTATATTTTTCTGTATTGTTACTTCTATATTGGGCCCTGTGTGGGCTTTAGCTTTCCAACTATCTTTCCCAAAGGACAAATTAATCAAGTCTCCAACTGCCCAGGCTCAGGGAAGAATAAGTTCCCTAAATAACAAGTTCCACAGTTATTACTGTCTTCATTTTTCAGAAGGGTAATTGAGATACAAAGTTTCAGCAACTTAGCCAAAGCAAACAAAAACGGTTATTGCTAGAGCATAGGTCTTCTGATTTCCAGTCTAGAGTTCTTTCCACAACCACTTGCAGCTGTTCCTGGAGTGAATTCTATGCTTTTTTTTTTTTTTTCTTATTATATTGTATATATTACTTTACCTCATGAAACTAATTTTCTTTTCATATTTTAACTATACAACCTCTAATTTTTTTTTCAGTTCATTTCTAAAACTCTGTGTGGAAAGAGAATGGTTCCAGACTTCTCAGTGTTCTGTTATTTGTTAATTTAAGAAAGCAACAACAACTACAAACAATTTTTCTTGTTCCCTGCTCACTTTCAATAGATTTAGGCTAGCTTACAGAGTTAAAGATAAAAGAGGAAATCATTCATTTAGCAGAACTGAATTCCTTTGGTGTGCTGAGCCCTATGCTAATCTTGGGCGTGTCATCAGGACTACAACAGATGCATTTCCTGCATTCAAGGAATTATCAGTCGTTTACAGAAAGAATTGAAACTATAAAAATTGAAGCAATTCCCAAGCACCCTTGCGAAACACGTATCAGGAAGAATTACCATTCCAAGGGTGCCTTTTGATAGGAATTAGGGATGACTCAACTGTAACTTCCTTAGACGGGAAATGAGGCTCTGGTGATGGACAGATGGATCACCAACAGACACCTTCATGGGCTAATGATGAATAAGACCTAAACACCCCACCCTCATCCAGCAACATTGTGAATGACCTCTCCGGGTGCAGCAAGGTGGGATGGATTCAGAAATGATTGAGTTTAAGTTTCTACCATTTGGTCTAATGGGAGCTTTTCTTTTAAAAAAAAAATCAAAGTAATATTTCACACATTCCTGCAGCAACTCAACAAAATGTTTCCCTCAGGAGGTCTTGTCTCTGCAATATAAAGACAGGTGCATTCAGAGTCTACTCCATTCTAGCTGCATGATTAATACAGAGACTTCAGGTTCTTATCTTCAAGCTGTTGTTTCTTCTTTCTGATTTTAGACAAACGTATAAGGTAATAAGGTAATTTTCTCCTCTATTAAAATATTATGATGCCTGTTTTAGCCCTCTGTAGCACTTGTGTGTGTGTGGGAGGGGGGGATTAATGAGAGAAATTGTAATTGGTTACATAATTCTAAAATTCCAGGCCTCCCATTTAAGCACAAATCATATTTGTGTCCTCATATTGTGGTAACTATATCCACACCTTACATTCTGGATTTGGACTAATTACATTCAGAGGCACTGCAGAGCCCTATATCAGTACCATAGGGTATAGTACTATATGCATGGTTAATAATCCAAGCAATTGCATTAAAATATTTTAGAAGAAAGAGCAAGTACTGTTGTTACTGAAGAAACATTTGGGTTATTGTATAACTCTTGTTTTACGATTATTTCCATATTAACCAAAGGAATATAATCTTTGGTGTTGATTGTGTGGGGGATTTGCTCATTATCAAGTAGATGATAGATTTAAAAATGAAAAGTGGTTTCATTTTATGGTGAAATAAATGAACTTTGTCCAAAGATGAGAAGATCATTTAAAGGAAAATATGTAACAAAAAGAGAGCAGTAGTATTTCTTGCCTCTAAGATAGGGTAATGAAGTGTCTATCTTCAAGAAGCTTTCATCTGATTTCAACTTCTGATGCAAAGTGTTATCAGCATGCCTCCTTATTGCATCTGCATTGTTAGAAGCAAATTGAAATTGAAGCAATACATCTGTTTTCAAGCCATCATTACTTGGCCTGAAAAACAAAAACACCAGAGTAAATGAATGAGATAATAGAGTAATTATATTGTTATAACTTACTACTATAGTTAGTCATATCTTCCAGAAACCACAAGATAAATGTATTATACAATTTATTTTTATTGATTTCCCCTTTATATATGGCAGAGATGTTAATACCTGAATTAGTCCCTGCTTGTAAAACTTAGTTATACTCACAGAGGGGAGAGTACCTGAGAGTTCTAGAATTTTTTCTGGAAAATAAATCAAAAGCACTTGTGTTTAAAATTCATAATAGCTGCTTATTGTAAAGAAGAAATAAATAAAATTGAAAAACTAGTTAATGATTGTAAGAAGCTTTCATTAAAATGCATTAAAATGCATTAATTCTACTGATTAACCTTCAAAAGTTTAATCAGTAGAATATTTTTCATAATGACCTAGATTAAGAAACTCTCATTATAGGTTCTCTGTGTAGAAGGACTAAAAATTAATGGTAATATTGTTAAATTACTTTTACTTTTATTATATCTAAGATTTTCAGAACCTATCCACAAAATGAATAATTGAAAAATAACTAAATAATACAAATTTTCCTTTTCTCATTGTACAAATGAATTAGTTGTGATTACCTAAGGTTGACAACATGAGACTTGATGTAATGATGATTTAAACTGGATCTTCGAAATATATTATCTATCTGAGAAAACAAAAAATCCAACAGAACAGAACTTAGTTAAATATGAATTTCACACATTTCAGTAAGTCACAAAAATTCTTGGATGAAACCTGATGTCATTCAAACAGCATTTAGTTTGATTTTTTTTTACAACTATCTTCAGCAAGTTTTGGGGGGCATAATCCTGTTCTCCTAAAAATCATTCCTGTAATCAGATTTTGATATTTGAACAACTTGTCAAATGTCCAAAGATGACTGGTATAAAGAGTTTAATAAATCCAGACATTTAAATAGCCAGCATAAAATATACCCAGTTAGAGCCTCAGAGATTGAGTATTTTTGAAAACTCAGTATTCATGGACTTACAACCATTCATGATTCGCTATTACTCAAGCTCAATGTTATTCTCATGGATGTGATTGAAGGGTGAGATTTTTTAAAGCTTTAATAAAACTTCTTAGGCCAAATGTTGATCCCATGATAAGTGCGGGAGGGCAGGAGAATGTATGTTTATTCAGCACTTTTTAAAAACGAATATCCTCATCAAGAAAAGTGTAAACAATGATGACTTAGAATACAATGAGATTATAAATGCCAGTTATTTGCCATTTTAGACTTCCTACTGGGATCATCTGCCTGTGGGTTAAATTCCTAGAACAAATTATTCCAGAAGAAAACCAAAGCTTTTTGCACAGTCTGTTGTCTTACAGGCCTGCTGATTATCACTGACTCATCAAGCTGACTTGTATGAAGAAAAGACCAATCATGTCAAATCTTAAGTGCCTGAGTCTCAAATTAGTTTCACAATTCAGAAGAGATGACCAGCTAAATTGAGAAACTGGGTGCATGCTGAACAGTGCTTTTCACTTATCTGATTTGATTTATGAGTTTCTTTGGTGACGTGTCCTGTGATATAATACTGTTAAGTTTATATGAAATTCAAATTTCAGTGTCCATAAAAAATCTTTATTGGAATGCAATCACACTCATTTGTTTACATTTTGTCTATGGCTGCTTTAGTGCTACAATGAGAGACTTGATTATTTGCACAGAGACTGTATGACCCACAAAGCTGAAAATGTTTACTACTTGGTCCTTTACAGAATAAGTTTGCTGAACCCTGGTCTAAATTATTGTATTTTCTTTCTTTTTGTTGTCTCCATTTATACTCTAGGAGACATGACCAATATTAATGAAACGGCCATTTGGTTATTCCTCATCTCTTTGATGAGTATTTTTATGTTCCTACCATGTGGAAAAACTGTGTGAAACCCCAGAAATATAATAATGAGGCAAACTACAAGCATAAGTGAATTCACAAGTCCAGAGACAGAGATAGATGTATAAAAAAATAACAATATAACAAGGTGGTACATGCTCTACAGATGTGCATGACAAGTTCCATGAGAGCATAGAAAACAGATACTAGCATTTATTCAGACATTACTTTTTATACTTTTAATTCATTATATCAATTAATCTTCAGTTCAAATTCTTAGGTAAATTTGTCCCCTTTTTGTAGTTGAGGAAACTGAACTATAATTGTTAAGCAGACAAAGGGTTAAATCTAAGTGTTTCTGACTTCAAAGCTTGGGATTCCTCTAATTTAATGTATTGCCTCCTGTAGCAAAATATTTTTTACTGTGTCCTCCCCCCCTCCCCCAATCAACATGTGGATCTTTGAAAAGACATGCCAACTCCACTCAGTTGCATACTACAACTCACTTCGTCAGTTTATGCTTTTGGTTGAGAAAAGACCACAGAAATATTTCTGAACATGGCAGGAATGATCTGGTAAATGCTAGATTTAGTATGCAACTAAAATCTTCAGTTAAAGAGCTCTTCTGTGTGTTTCTGTGGTATGTTTTCAGGAGTAAATAAATGTTCTGAATAAGTTGACTAATGGAAAACATATCAGAGTCATACACACAGTAGGTGCTTAATAAATGGTGTATGGTGATGCTATTTGTGCCTGAATGATTGAATTACAATTCTAGATTTTAGTAACTCTTAACAATTTGCTTTGCATTTGAGCTAATTATTTTTCTGTTGGGCTTATGTTTCTCAGTATCAGTGCAATTATCCTTTGTCCAGAGTATTTCTCCAGACTTCTTGAAATAATGCAGATCAGGTTGCCAGATTTAGCAAATAAAAACACAGGTTATCTAGTTAAATTTTAATTCAGACAATGATGAGTTTTTTTAGTATGGAGGTGTTTCAGAAATTGAATGGGGTGTATTTTCAGAAGAATCTTAAATTCATATTTAACTGGGCAGTCTGTATTTTATCTGGCAATACTAATGTAGGTGCAGTTGGCACATTAGTTTCCTGAGCCTGCTCTAACAAATACCACAATCTTGGGGACTTAAAGAAACAGAAATTTATTTTCTTACAGCTTTGGAGGCTAGAAGTCTGAAATCAAATCGTCATCAGGGTTAGTTCTCTCTGGAGGCGTGATGGAGAATCTGGTCGATGCCTCTCTCCTAGTGGCTGCCAGCAACCCTTGTTCCTAGTTGTCTTGGTGTGCCAGGGATGCTCTGACAAGTACCGCACAATGGGTTGGCTTAACAACAGGAATTTATTGTCTCATGGTTTGGGAGGCTAGAAGTCCAAAATCTAAGTGTTGGCAAGGCTATGCTTTCCCCTGGGGTCAGTAGTGTTCTAGAGTTGTCAGTCCTCCATGACATGGCAATGTCCTTGTTCTCCGGTGGCTTACTCTGACTTCTGGCTTCTCTTTATAAGGCTTCCAGTAATATGGATTAAGGACCATCCTGATTCCATTTGGCAATACCCCAAAAGGGTCTCAGAAGATTCTATTCACATGTAAGTCCACACTTTAACTGATAATAATACATCTTCATAGGGTCCTATTTACAAATAGATTCACACTGACAGGAATGCAGATTACAATTAAGAACATGTTTTTTGTTAGGGTACATGATTCAATCTACCACAGTCTGCCCTCTGGTCCCCAGAAAAACATGTTTTTCCCACATGCAAAATACATTCACCCCATTCCTATATCCCCAAAGCCTTAATATTTCAGAATCATCTCTAAGTCCAAAGTCTCATCAAAATCAATTATGGATTTGCTCTATCCTGGAGTCAAATTCCTCTCCATCTGTGGACCTTTAAAACATAGAAAACAAGTTATCTGTTTCCAAAGTACAATGGTGGGATGGGCATAAAATAGACATTCCCATTCTAGTAGACAGAAATTGGAAGGGAAAAAAATGGTCACTGGTCCCAAGCAAGTCTGAAACCCAGCAGGGAAAACTGTTTGATTCTAAAATCCAAGAGTCATATGTGGATCAAATTTTGGTCCTTCTGGCCTGCTGAAGTGGCAGTTCACCCTTTCCAAGGACTGGGTCAGTGCCTTCCTCAAACACCAAGGCATAGTTCCTATCCTCTTGAAACACTGGGGTGGCAGCCCAACTGTCCCTAAACAATGGCACAGAATATCCTCCTTCTTCTCCAAATGGTTGGGTGTAAGCTGCACCCTATACAAAGGCAAAGTGGGAGCTCCTCTCTCTTGGTCCAAGGTGAACGCTTTGGTCCAGTTCTTTGCTTACATGGTTCTACCCTTGAAGTCATTATTCCTTCATTTCATTCCATCCATATCCCTTTCAATCCAGGCTGGAAGTGCTTCTACTCAAATAAATCCTTTAAAAATCTTGTCAGTTTTGTGTAAAGGAGGTTCCAAGCCATCAGAAAAAAAGATTTTCCACAGATCCTTCCTAGACAACTGCATTTCCAACCTTGACTTCCTCTAGGACTGTTGACTGAATCCATGAGTCATAGGCCTAATCTCCTTAGCAAACTACTGTTCAGGCAAATCCTTGCATGGGGCACTGTTATCTGTGGGCTCACCTCCCAGGACTTCAGGAGGTACCCTGATAGAACTGCTTCTGATCCTAGTCCCTGAACAGCTATCTGGATAAGCTGAGAATGTTCCTAAATCATCAATTTCTGGTTCCTTTGTGCTTAAGACTTCAGTATTTAGTTTATCCCTTTCCTCTCTCACTTTATTATAAGCAACAAGGAGAAACCAGGCTGCAAATTTCTCAATTAGCCAGGAAATATCCTCAGATAAATATCCAAGTTCATTGCTTGCAAGTTCTGCCTTCCATCTGACATCAGAACACAATTTCACCAAGTTCTCTTTCCTCCAGTTTTCAGTGACACATTCACCATTTCTTTCTAAGCCCCCACCACAAGCACCTTTAATGTCCATATTTCTACCAACATACTCTTCATGACAATATATGTTTTCTCTAAGACAATAGAAATTTTCTCTACAGCTGTCACTTATTTCTGAGTCTTCATCAGAAATACCTTTAATATTCACATCTCTTCAAAGCAATCTAGGCATTTTCTATCAAGCACCTCAAAATTCTTCCAGCCTCTACCCATTACCAAATTCCAAAGCCATTTCCACATTTTTAGGTATTTGCATAATAGCACCCCACTTTCTGGTACCAAAAACAGCCTTGGTTTGCCAGGATTGCTATGAAAAATATTACACAATGGATTAACCTAACAACAGAATTACTGCCTGACAGCTTGGGAGGCTAGAAGTACAAAACTGAAGCATCAGCAAAGCCATGTTCTCTCCCAGAGTTGGTAATATTCTGGTGACGACTGTCCTCCATCATATAGGAGTGTTCTTGGCCTCCTTCTAAGGCTTGTTAAGACTTCTGACTTCTTTTTATAAGGCTTCCAGTAATATTGATTAAGACCCACCCTGATTCAATTTGGCAATACCTTATTAGGATCTTAGAAGACCTATTCACAAATGAGTCCATACTTAAAACTGATAATATGTCTTCAAAGGCCCTATTCACAAATGGGTTCACAACCAAAGAAATGCAGATTAAGGCTAAGCACACACCTTTTTTGGGGTACATGATTCAATCTATCATGGTTGGCTTGGGGCTTCATAACTCCAGTCTCTGCCTCTGTGTTCCCGTGGACTTCTCTCCAAACCTCTGTGTTTTCCCCTTTTCTGTCTCTTATAAGAACTTTAGTCATTGGATTTAGGGCCCACCCTAACTCAGTGAACCCGTTTCAAGGTCCATATCTAACTTATATCTACAATGATCTTTATTCCAAATAAGGCCACATCTTGAGGTACTGGGAGTTAAGACTTGGACATTTTTGAGGGAGACACAATTCAACCCCTTGCAGGCATGTTCTCAAATTGCTTCTTCCTCCAACCTCGTTTTTCACAGTAGTATTGTCAGTGTAGAGGATGCTGGCAAAACTCAGGCTTACCTCATTATTGATCTTTACTTTCAGGTCAGTCCCACTTTTTGAGTGTTCTACTGAAAAATCAGGATTGTATTCAATACTGGGTATCTGGAAGGAAGCCTGGTAATAGTAGGGCTTCTGATCTGGAAGGGAGAACAAAAATGCATGGTTTCTGTTCATTCTATTTGGGTTGTAAAAATATAAGAAGTATAGGGGTTGATTAAAAAAAAAAGTCATATGATTGGTGGACCCCTGGGAATTAAACATTCAATAGCTACTGGCCAATACCTCCCTGTAGTGTTTTTTTAAAAAATCATGCATTCTCGTAGTCACCAAGGTTATCAGTTGTGTGCTAACCCAATTACCATCTGTTACTAATAATTGATCAATTTAAGCTGTTAATTAAATAATGACAAAATGCAACGTTCTTATTATGCTGACTTTAGAGTTATAGTTGCTACTAAAATAAATTTTACTCTATTAAATATTATTATACCACAAAATAACAGGATATGAATCTATTGATTCATATCAGGTGTTGTGTTGCTCAAGAGGCAACATTATAGTGAACTAAGCCTAGTTTTAATGCTAGAAATAATTTTTATGTATAAAGGACTATCGTTTTCCAAAGTACTCAAATGAAAAGTTCATCCCAAAATAATAAAAAATAAAAAAGTTTTAAAATAAATTGAGTGGGTCTTCAAATTTTCAAAATAATATGAGATAGATACTTACCATATGCCAAAAAATAAACAAGGAGACTGATGATTAATGCCAGGACCAACACAACAGCTGCAATTATAAGGACAATCATCCAAGGTTTTAATGAACTTATTCTTCTATCTGGTATCGTCGGTCTTTTGAGAGAGAATTATATATTATAAACAAACAGGAATTTAATACCAAAATCTTTCTTATTTTTTATTTATTTATTTTTTTTTTGGAATTCATGGTTAGCTTGAATTGCATTTGGTAGCATTTGAATAAATTTTTTTATTTAAAAAATTAGAAAAAACTACCAATAAAAATATAATTGATTTGTGACTTTATATTTTGACTTTAAAAAGTCAGCTTTATAGTACACTTGACAACTCAATATGCTGTTTCATATACTTCCTGAACCATTAGACTAGAAGTTATGGAGTTGTTTTTTGTTTGTTTGTTTGTTTGTTTTTGTGAATGAACTAATACTATATACATGATTTATGGGCTGACAATGAGCCTCAGAAAATGAGGGCAGCTGGATCATTCCTCTCATTCTAGGGTGAATATACAAAGGCTCAGAATGAATTGGGAGAGTGAGAACTAGGAGTTGAGATGTTTGGGCTCTTTTTACACACTTCTGTACTTCAACCTATGACTCACATTTATAGGGCAAGTAATCTGTAACACACATGAAGGACATCTAAAACGGAGCAAACAGAAGACAAGGAAATAGAAGAAAGACAGCTATAATGAAGAAGTGATTAGCAAAACCAAGAGGTTATCATTAATATAACAAACAAACAATAGCTCAGGAACTCTGTAGCATGGGTATCACTGGTGCTATATGATGAATATCTATTTAATAGGGTTATTTGATTAAAGTCTGTGATTTTTATAGATGATATTGCTTACATTTACTTTAGTAAAATAGTGAGTCAATTTAAAGAAAAATATTAAGACAGTAATCGTATCAGTGGTATGCAAATATGGCAAAAAGCATGGGAAACTGTTGGGTAAGCAAAGAAATGTGAAAAAGCTTTCCCATCTCAGTGTCAGGGCCCACAGTCTAGAGACAAAATCTGACCAATTACAGAGCTGAGATCAGTTAGGATGAGACAGGCATGTGTTGTCCAGAGAGATCCAATCTGGGGAAGAACTGGACAGAAATATGGTTCTGAGTGTAAAAGGCAGAGGTGGGTCAATTGCTGGTTATTCTATTAAAATTACACACGGAAAAGAGGGAGAAGGAATCTTTTTCCCTGGGATTGGTGGCTGGTAGTAATAAAGTGGATAGATAGTATGTTCTAGCTAAATATTTGAAGGTATAAGCTGAGGCTTACCTTTGGAAATCAGTGATCTGAAGGGGCTGGGAATGCCCCTAGCATCCTTGGGGTCTAGGCAAAGGAGAACCTAGAGGCAGTTTCTTCATGCAGGAACCATCAATCTGAGCTCTGATTTAAATATTTCATTCTGAGTTCTACTGGACTTCTGGGAGGATCTAACATTACTCTGACCACCTACTCTTTGGTTGGTGGCAAAAGAAGAACATTATAACCTGCAAACATCTGAAGTATTTTTAGCAGAGCTGGGATAGTGCTGGGGCACAGGCAAGAGGTGATGAATGTATCCATCACCTTTATTAAGAGAACACCATGGACAATCGTGAATTCATTCAATTGACATAGACTGAGTTTCTTCTCTGTCAGTCGTACATTTGCTGCTGGAAGTTAAAAAATGAATGGCATAGTCTCCTATCTTCGAGGATGTGTAATCTAGGGACACATTAAGTAGCTACTATGCTAAAAGTGATAAATGTTATAATGTAATTATGCCCAGTACACTATGAAAGATGAGTGAGTACAAATGGTTTTGCCTTACAGAAGGTGTCCTTTGAACTGAATCTTGAAGACCAAGGAGGAGAAATTGGCAAGGATCACATATACTCCAAGCAGAAGGAACAGCATAAGCAAAGATAAGGAGCTATGAGAACTTAAGACATTTTGAGAAAGAGTAGGTGAATGAGAGTAGAGGTAAATGTAACTAATGCATGTATTTATTAGTTAATCCAGCAGACATTTATTGAGCATCACTACTACAAAACACAGGGGAATATAAAGACAAATCTCCTCCCAGGTAACTCACATTCTTACACAGGAGGAACACAGTGTACGCAAATTGCTAACAAAGTTGCAGAACAAGTTCTAAGAGATTTTTGGAGAGGGACTAATTGTATCTTTGGAGGAAATAATGGCTGGAAAATAATATTTTTAAATCTTAAAAAGGCTTGAGCCATCTCATTGTCTTCCCCTCTTAGTCAGACACAGAAAACAATTTGTAAAGAGGGAGCTTAATTTGCAACAAACTTCCTGTCTTCTCAAGGATGAGGTTACAGTTTGAATTGCTCCACTTCTAACACCACAAACATCACTGTGATTGAATCAGTCTTACGTGTGGGTCACAAGTGAGAAATTGTTACTACTTACTTCCTTAACCATATAGACGTGCTAAAATGTTCCTAGATTTTTTAAGAAATAAAATTTTTCTTCCTAATTTCTTTTAACACTAATCTAATTTTAACATAAACCTTGACCAATTTCAATTGCTAATTTCAGTGGTAGATCAGAAGAAGCCTGTCCCTCACGGGTGCTTGGTAAATATTTGTCAGTGGTATTAGCTATTAGGACTACTATAACAAACTACTGCAAACTAGGTGGCTTAAAGCAACAGAAATTTATTCAGTCTGAAATCAAGGTGTTGGCAAGGCTGTGTTCCTTCGGAAGGGCAAAGGGAAGAATCCCTCCTTGCCTCTTCCCAGCTACCACTTGCAGTATTTGGCATTCCTTGGTTTGTGGCTGCCTCAATCCAATCTCTGCCTCCCTCTTTACTTGGCCTTATTCCCTGTGGTCTCCCTCTCCTTATAAGGATACCAGGCATGGATTGAGAGCCCACCCTAATCTAGTATGACCTCATCTTAACTTGATTACAACTGCAAAGAATCAATTTTCCAAACAAGTTCACATTCATAGGTACCAGGGATTAGGACACAAACACATCTTTTGGAGGGACATGGTTCTACCCACTACATTGACTAATGAAAGAATGTGTCATAAGTTCATACAGCCCTAAACCACTTGCAACACAACAACTACTTTTAGCAGAGGGCTTTACTAGAGATAAATTGCTTCATCCATGGCAGGAGGAGAAATGAGATAAACCGTTCATTTGGAAACAAAATACAGTTACAAATCTTGTACTTAAAAATCTTGCCTTCTCCATTCCCCTAATCCTTCCAAAAAGAAGAATTTAACTTTGGTCAGACTATCCCCGTGAGACAATTAAACAAGTTTATATAGTGCAGGAAATCCAGCCTTAGAGAAACCTTGGACATTCAAACAAAAGAAAAATACATGACTTCACCCTTGAGGTATTCTGCCAGAATGAAACGAGCTGTGACAAAAGCTACCCATTCAGCAGGTCAGTCTAGAAAAACTTTCATGAAGAGTCAAAGCATTTTTGAAAAGTGTCTTTTTAATCCCTCCATATCTTCATTTAAATTCAAGTTGCTCATTATCCAGACCACCTCACAAGAATGTGTTTCCTGAAACAAACCTCAGCAGAATGGAAAGAACTCTTTCAGCTCTTTTCAATGTCAATCATTTTCTTTCTGTTGCAATCTTTTATGAAAGATTCCTTTTTCCCAGAGCTTTTCAAATGCTTTGTTTTACCAAAAAAAGTGTCATTCAATAATGATTCTGGGTTGGTGAGTAAAGGGATTTCTTATTGCCTGAGCAATACACATAAGATTTCAAAGGACTCTTGGCCCCTAAAAGAGGTTGTTCACTGTTAGGAGTTCAGAGTGGGGGTTTTGAAGCCAGCTGCCTGAGTTCTTAGTCCGGCTTCCCTAGTTCAGCAATTATTCAACCTCTTTGCATCACAGTTTCCTTATAGGTAAAATAGTGGTAATAATACTCACCTTGTTAATTTATTGCAATGATTAAATTAGATACATGTAATAGCACTTATAACAGCAACTGAAGCATGGCAGGGGCTTAGGAGTTTTGACTAGTTTCTTATTATTGTTATCCAGGGAAAACTAGCAATAATATCTAAGTTTTCTAAAGCAACTAAGAGAGGAACCTAAGATAGCAGCTAGGCGAGACAGGGCAAATAAATACCTCCACGAAAAATACTAGATAGAGGCCAGAAAGTGACCTAGAACACCAGTTACAGCAATGCACAAGCTGGACAAGGTCTGCTAAATCCACAGAGACCGTGCACTTGGTGAAACTGGGAGTCTGCATTCTGAAATGAGTGAGTGAGCCTGCTGAGTGTCCTGCAGCCATGCTGCGGTGTGGGGAAACCATGGGTTGGTGTTTGGAGGTGGACTAGTTGTTTTTAAAAAAAACCCAAAAGTGGCTGCAGATGCAGCAGTGAGGACCACACAGTGAAGCACGGCAGGAAAGGGCTGTGCGAACACTTCAATATCTGGAGTGGAAGATAGCCTTTCATGCACCCACTGCTAGTTGTCTCGGAGCAAGGAGGGCAGAGTTTAGCCAAAAGGGGAAAAAAACCATGCCCCTTGCAGCTATCTTCCTGGTGGGCTGGGAACACTCATGCCCAGCTCCAGAGCCACAGCCCAGAGCCATGCCAAGGGACCTAATGTGACGGGAAGTGTTTCTGGCAACACCGCACACGCGCCACAATATTGGGAGTGGAAATAGTCTTTCGCGCACCCACAGCTAATTGTCCCAGAGCTGGGAAGGTAGAGCTGTGCTAAAAGGGGGAAATTAACACACCCCATTCAGTCATCTTTGCAGCAGGCTGGGAATGCCCCTGCATGGTCCAGCGGCTCAGGGCTTCTTTTGAGGGATGGCATGCACTTGTGATGTAGCACAGCCTTCCCTCAGCAGAGGCCCTAGAAGGGCACGGCTGGGAAGAAGAATCCACCTGGAAATCCCAGGGACCTTACGCAGGTGCCAGGGACTTGTGGGTCAGCAGCAGAGATAATCTGTGGTGAGACTGAAATGAAGGTTTAGACTCTTGCAACAGCCTTAGATCTCTGGGAATGCCTGGGAGGTTTGATTATTAAAGCTGCCCTGCCTCCCTAACTGCTCAGACACATGCCCCACATTCAGAGCGGACAGCACAAACAACACACCCAAACTTGGTGCACCAATTGGACCCCACAAGAACCAGACCCCACACACCACAAAGAGAAAGTTGGGAAGAACTGACTTGAGGGGAATAGGTGACTCACGGATGCCATCTGCTGGTTAGTTAGAGAAAGTGTGCTCCACCAAGCTGTAGATCTGACAAATTAGAGACTGGTGTCTGAATAATCCTTCATATCCTAAAAGAACCCTGTCAAGTAAAGCAAATGCCAAGAGGCCAAAAACAACAAAAGATTTTAAAGCATAGGAAAAAACCAGACAATATGGATAACCCAAACCCAAACACCCAAATCAAAAGATCAGAGGAGACACAGTACTTGGAGCAATTAATCAAAGAACTAAAGATAAACAATGAGACTATGGTACAGGATATAAAGGACATGAAGAAGAGCATGGCACAGAATATAAAGGACATGGAGAAGACCCTAGAAGAGCATAAAGAAGAAATTGCAAGAGAAAATAAAAACATAGATGATCTTATGGAAATAAAAGAAACTGTTGACCAAATTAAAGAGTCTGGATACTCATAGTACAAGATTAAAGGAACCTGAACAATGACTCAGTGACCTGGAGAACCACAGAATGGAAAATGAAAGAACAAAAGAAAGAATGGGGAAAAAAATTGAAAAAAATGAAATGGACCTCAGGGATATGATAGATAAAATAAAACGTCCAAATATAAGACTCATTGGTGTCCCAGAAGGGGAAGAGAAGGGTAAAGGTCTAGAAAGAGTATTCAGAGAAATTGTTGGGGAAAACTTTCCAAACCTTCTACACAATAGAAATACACAAAGCATAAATAATGCCCAGTGAACTCCAAATAGAATAAATCCAAATAAACCCACTCCAAGACATATTCTGATCAGACTGTCAAATACTGAAGAAAAGGAGCAAGTTTTGAAAGCAGCAAGAGAAAAGCAATTCACCACATACAAAGGAAACAACATAAGACTAAGTAGTGACTACTCAGTGGCCACCATGGAGGCGAGAAGGCAGTGGTATGACACATTTAAAATTCTGAGAGAGAAAAATTTCCAACCAAGAATACTTTATCCAGCAAAGCTCTCCTTCAAATTTGAGGGAGAGCTTAAATTTTTCACAGACAAACAAATGCTGAGAGATTTTGCTAATAAAAGACCTGCTCTACTTCAGATACTAAAGAGAGCCCTACTGACAGAGAAACAAAGAAAGGAGAGAGAGAGATAGAGAAATTTAACAGACATATACAGAACACTACATCCCAAATCACCGGGATACACATTCTTCTCTAGTGATCATAGAACTTTCTCCAGAATAGACCATAGTCTGGGACATAAAAGAAGCCTCAATAAATTAAAAAAAAAAACTTGAAATTATTCAAAGCACATTCTCTGACCACAATGGAATACAAATAGAAGTCAATAACCATCACAGACTTAGAAAATTCACAAACACCTGGAGGGTAAAAATGAGGGGGAGATGAAAACATTCCCAGATAATCAAAAGCTGAGGGACTTCATCACCAGTAGACCAGTCCTATAAGAAATGCTAAAGGGAATTGTGCAGGCTGAAAGGAAGGGACACTAAACAATTGACTGAAACCACATGAAGAAACAAGGATTTCCAGTAAAGATCACATGGTAAATATAAATACCAATACTACTGTATTTTCAATTTGCAACTCCACTATTTACCTCCTACAGGATCTAAAACACATAAAGTGTAATGATAAATCAGTTGTTTTGGACACAATGTAAAATATGTAATTTTTGACAAGAACTACATAAACGTGGGGGAATGGAAGAGTATAGGAACATAGTTTATGTGTCCTATTGGAGTTAAGTTGGTATCAAAGAAAACAAGATTGTTATAGACTTAAGATGTTAAATTTAAGCCCCACAGTAAACACAAAGAAAGTATCAGAGAATATGATCATAGGGATGAAAAGTAGAGCATGGGTTACGAGAAGTGGGGGAAGGGGCAATGGGGAGTTAATAAGAAATGAGTGTAGGGTTTCTATTTGGGGTGAAGGGAAATTTCTAGTAATGGATGGTGGGAAGATGATGGCATTGCATCAATGTGAATGTGATTAATCCCACTAAATGGAATGCTTGGGAGGGGTTGGAATGGGAAGATTCATGCAGTATATATGTTTCCACAATTGAAAAAAAAAGGCAGTCTAAATAGATAATGACAATTAAATGCCATAGATGATCCTGGATGAGATCTAAGGATAGAGGAGAAAAGGCACAAAAGGACATAATTGGGACATAAGAAAAAAATGAAATATATAATGTAAGCTTTATATAAATGTTAAATTTCTTGAACTTCTTAACTACATTTAATGTGCTAACATGAATGAATATCCTTGTTCACAGGAAATATATATGTGAATTATATTATTTGGTCAAAGATGCAACTTGCTTTCATATGTTCAGAAGACAGAGCAATAGACGATGGATGATAGGGAGGGAGGGAGGGAGGGAAAGAAAGAAATGGTAAAGTGACAAAATATTAAAGTTGGTAGATCAGGATATCGGTGGAGGGGGGTTGGGGTATGCTGGAGTTCTGTGTATGGGGTTTGTATTATTTTTTCAACTGTTACTGTAAGTTTCAATTTATTTCAAAATAAAAATTTAAAAAAATCAAATCAAATAAAGCAACTGAGAGAAGATACCAAGGATTTTTAATAGAGAGAGTAGAGTAAGCTAGTGGAAGGTATATCTTGGATTGTGGGAGGAAAGAAATAAAAGTGGAGACTGGTGACCAGGACCTTGAAATCTGAGTGGCAACACCAGAAACAACCTACTCACAGATTAGGAAGTAGCTCGGGAGTCTAGCAAAACCCTGCTTATTCACATGGAATGATCCAGCATACAAAAGAGACTGCAAGCATGGCAGAAAGAGCCTGCAGGAGTAACCACTGGATTCTGAAGTTGGCTTTATGTGGTGAACACTTTTTGAAGCATCCACAGGGAAAGAATTACTAGAAAAAATTATGGTTATAATTCCTATGAATTAGGAAATGATGGGTGAATCCTCTAGCTAGAATTTTATTCCATTGGCTAGAGAAGATGGAGTAATTCTGGAAAGAAGTTGTTGCTATGCAAATCAGGGGATGGTGATGTTATTATTCATTATAACAGTAGCTTAGTAATGCTGATCATCATCATTTTAATTGTACCACCAAATACGGTGAGACTCTCTTAGAATCTGTGACATGGTCAGAAATACCAGAAGCTGTGCAAAAAGAGTAAATGAAGATTTGAGCTTATTTTTAAATTTTATGTTTTGACAAACTGTGTGTTTTGTTTCCATATCCTCTGTTATGGCAAATAACAGAGACATACTGTTTCATAACTAGAAAGTTAACAAATTTCATAATTAAATAGAATTCAAATAACTGGTATTTTAATTGCTAAGAGTTCAAAAGGGAATAACCAAGGTCACAGTGCTATCCTTCCAAGCTCTGCTCATTAATGCAAATTTACATGGTGGAGTTCCATGAGAAGCTATTCCTTGAAGGAAATTTAAATTTTTGAACTTAATTAAAACAAGTATGATGAGGACGAAAAATAATGCATATGCTATTTCATGGGGTCTTCAACATAAGATGTTAGGCAAGAGCAGTGCTTTCCACCTACTTTTGCCAATATTGCTTCAGTTAGTGTTTGTGTGTGGTTTTTTTTTTTTTTTTTTTTGGTACATTTTCCTGCTTTTTACTTATGTTTTCATTTAAGCATCATTCATCTTTAATCATCTCTCACCTACTGCAATATAACAACAAATTTTTATTCCATAATAAGTGGGGGTTACTTTGAAAGTTTAAACATGCACAAATGCATTGTTTACAATTTTTTCTAATGAACAAGTCCTATTATCACTATATCTGACCATTGGGAAATAAGTTTTTCTTTAAAAAGTAAAATTTCAAACTTGAAAACAAAACCAACTAAAGTTTTTCTTAAGTCGGGAAGAGATATTGAAAGAACAATTTGAAACTGCTGGAGAAGTCCCGTGAGTGCCACAAAGGAATGATAACCACAGGTAAGTGACTGACAGCTTCGGTGAATAACAGTGGGAAATGGCAGCATTTCTATTTAATGAAAACACACATTTGCACCTCCAGAGCCTTCTGGTCTCTCCCTCCTTCCTTCCCTCCCTCCCTTCCTTTCTTCTTTCCTTCTTTCTTCCTTTCTTCTTCCTTTCCTTTTATTTCCTTTCGTTTTTTAAACAGCTCTATTGACGTATACTTCATACATCATAGAGTTTACTCACTTAAATTGCACAGTTCAATGATTTTTAGTATATTCACAAGTTGTACATCCATCACCACAATCAATTTTAGAATATGTGGTCTCTTGTTTCTGGCTTTTTGACTTGGCATAAATTTTTCATGATTCATCCATGTTGTAGCATGTATCTGGACTTCATTTCTTTTTATTACTGAATAATATTCCATTGTATCAATATACCACACATTATCCACTCATCAGTTGATAGGCCATTGGATTGTTTCTACTTTTCAGCTATTATGAGTAATGCCGCTACATTCAAGTACAAATTTTTGAGTAAACATATCTTTTCATTTGTCTTGGGTATATACGTAGGAGTAGAATTGCTGGATTGTATGGTAACTCTGTGATTTACCTTTTAAGGAACTCTCAGTGATTCACAAAGAGGCTGCAACCTTTTACATTCCCGTTAACAACAGATAAGGATTGCAATTTCTCCACATCTTCACCAATCCTTTTTTCCTTTCTTTGCTCTCCCATAGTGGTTTTTGTCTCTTTTCTTCACTCTACCTATTCCTTCTGCTTTGTTCTTACATTACTCTCTATATCTTATTCTGTTCATTTCTTACTCCCCTCTCCATTTCCTTCCCTTTACTTTTTTATCACATTTTTGAAAACAAAATAAGTAGGAATATAATTATTCACAATTTTCCAGGTTACCTACTTTCTAAACCTTGAAATTATGACATTTTCCTCTCCTCAGCTCCTCCATCTAATATGAATTGTCTTTCCTATTTGTCCTCATCTTTTTATTTCCCTAGCACATCTTATTTTAGCCATTCAGTGTGTTTCATCTGAGCAATTAGAGTAGACGTTAACTGATCTCTTTATCTCCAGATAATTTCCCCTTTAGTACATCCTACTAGGCTGCTGCCCAAAGCATCTACCAATGTACAATTCTGGCAATGTGATTCTCTAGTTCAAAAACCCTCAGAAAGTTCTCACTACATAGACTGTAAACTCTTTAGCTTAGTATCCATTCATTTGTTCAAAAATACTTATAAAGATCTCATCATGTGTTAAAAACAGATTTTGGTGCTGGATAAACTGGTGAAGAAGACAGACAAGTTCCTGTTCTTATGGAGTTCACAGGCTAACGGAAGCAGACAGAAAATTACCAAGGTAAAGGATAAACATCAACTAGTGTAACTAAAACACATTGCATAATAAAGAGTGACTAAAGGTAGGTAGCAAGGGAACCACTGAAGAGAATGATATTTGCCCTGAGATGACAATTTTGCAGACACAGTTCCAGGAAGATCTGGGAAAACAGCAACTAGGTCAAGGTAAGTACAAAAAGCTGAAACAGGAGTGAACTTGTTGAATTGCCAGAGGAGAGGAGGCCTTTGTGTCTGGATTGTGTTGAGCCTGGGAAGAGTGGAGAAGGTTCAGCAAAAAGAGGAAGTCAAGGACTGTCATGGGAGCCCAGGAGTCCACGGCAAAGTGTTATTAATTCTAAGTATTATGGCAATCCACTGGATGATTGTAAATGTGGGAGGGCCATGATATGATTTAAATTTTAAAAGAAGGGGCTTTCATTTGATGAGTCTAAACTTCCTTTCACATCTTAATGAATTGTACTTTCCTTCATATGTGCTATTTAATTCCTTACATTTACCGACCCCTGTGTTTACTAACAAGATCTCCTCTCTCTAAAATGCCCTTTCTACTTCTGTACTTCTAACTTCCCTTTCCCTAGGTCAGCATTTCTATTTCTGGAAATCTTTCAATGTGTTGCTCAAATGCCTTCTTCCTCCCTATTCCTTTCACAGATACTCCACCCCATTTAGTAGCTATCTTGTAGCTTCCTATTCTGTTTTGTTCCCACCTGGTTTATTGCATTGATCATGTTCTATCTTCTTTTCTGGCTATTTATGCCAGTGACCTTGTCCTTCTCCCTACCTCAACTACCCACTCCCATCATCATTCCCTATACCTCATAATTACCAATAACTGCAATTTCTCCATAAACTCAGTTTTAATCATCCAACTCTTCATCTACCATCTTTCCAAGTCACTTCCTTACTAGCCTGAACTCTATCTCACTGAGACCTACAATCCATTGATCCTACCACCTTTTTGTTGTATCCTATCCACCTGTATATCTGTATATCCTCACTGCCCTCCTTACTTACCTTAAATCCCACAGTCCCTTGCAGTACTCATTCCTTGACATAGACCCTCAGTCCTATTACACTCTCTCACTTTATAATAATGGTCTAAAAAACTTCAACCCTGGTTCAATATAACTTTCTACCTACTTTGTATTTACACAAATGTGGCTGAGAAAAGTGCTGATGAATCTCATTTGAAATTCAGGACAACTAACCTCAAAGAGTTCCACAGTGCTTCTTAGTCATCATACTAATTTAGTCACTCTCTTTTTCTCCTAATGGGAGAAATAGACAGCTATTTAATAACTTCTCTTCTCAAACCTCCAATACCTCCTCCTCCAGCCTCATCTTTAGCTGACAGTATTGTCCATTTTACTGAGAAAATAGAAATAATCAGAAGAGAACATTCTCAAGCTTCCACTAACACATCTGCCGTGTTGTGCCTTTCTTACATCTTATATGCATGCCCATGTTCTCTGCCTTTCCTTTTATTGCTACAGTGATATTCAGCACAGTGCCAGGCCCAAGGTGGTCAACAAATTCCTGATTGGTTGGTTGAACTGACGTTGCTCTCTTTTCTGCAGAAACAATGCAATGTAAGTGAAGAGAGTATGGGATAGGGGTGGAAAAGACTGGGTTCTAGTTTTATTGCCCTACAATTGATCAGATTTAGTTTGAAAAAAAGAGAGCAATTGATACAATTATCTAGATAGAGACCTGGAAAACCTCCCTCTTTCTCTTAAGATGGTTTTCTTATTATCCCACTATCTGTACAATCTAATCTATAAGCAACCTATCACAATTTAAGCAAAATTCTCTAGGTTACTGTTGTCTAATGAATAAGAACAAGGCTTATAGTTGCCCCTTTACTGGGTCGGGTGGGATCTTAATGCCTGCATTGACACCATTATGGACCAGGCACTTAAGATATTGGAAGACTTTGCATTGATGTCCTATTTTATGCATCGATGGGCTTCAGGAAAAGGAAGTGCATTTTTACATGATATTTTGCCTTTCTAACAAATTTTTCATAATCTTTAGCAAAATTGTTAGCAAAAAATAAGCAATTTTTTCCTATTTTACTTTCTTCCTAAAAGGTTGCTTTGGCCAAATAAATTTCACTGGCCCTCTGAAGAGAGGTTACAGGGGTGGCGGAAAGGGCCTGAGTTGTTCTCAACACTCACTAGTAGTGTCTGCTAGGGCAAATTATTTCATTTATTGGGACCTAAGTTTATTAGTCTGTGAAATGGAGATGATCCCTACTGAGATATTTTGAGGATGCCGAGAGATAGCAAGTGCTCAGTCAATGCTAAGTATCATTATCAGACTTGATTAAAGAAGTGGGTTAGGCTGTGACTGACCTTGATGACAAAATTAGGTGATTCAAAAAATGTAGACAGTTGATAACTGCTGGAACCAAGGCAGTCAAGCCACTGCCTGAAAATCATAATCATTTTGGTGACTCCTGTCAACATGGTAACCAAGGGATCCCTGCCAGATAGTTCTCTTTTCTCACTTTTCTATTACTTACCCTCACATTTTAATGGAAAAATTCCTGCCAGAAGTTGAATATATTACTTGGCATTTGTATATTTCTGATAAGCTATCTTAATTGTTGGGGGTTCTTTCTGTCTGTGTTTGATAAATTTGGACAGTGTAATCACAGACTCATGAGGGTGCTTTTAGAGTCTCATGGCCCCTGAAAAACTAGGAAGTAGTCCTTTCCTGAAGGTTGCACCACCTTATTCCAAAGAAGTTTGGAAGAACAAAGGGGGTGGAGGTGTAAGGGCATGAGGGTATAAGGGTGAAGCATAGTTCATCCTAACAATAATAATAATGATGGTAATTATTACCTTCCATTTATATAGACCTTTACAGTTCATAAAGGTCTGTAATGCTTGATCTACCCAATACCTATGTTAAGATTCATAGTGTAAGCATTATCATGCCCATTTTCCAGTTGAGACTACTGAGGCTAAAGGGATTTGTCCAACATCACAAAAGTAGTAATTAGTTCAGTCCACCTAAGTTCCTGTCTTAGACTGAGAAATATTTTCCCTGTACAGCACAGATTTGAATCCAGTATTACCACAGTAGTGGCCAATGGGACATGTTAGAAAAATAGAAGCTTGAGAACAGGGTGGTAAATTTTGCTGAGCATAATTGTACTAAGAAATAATTTTATTAACTTCAGCCAAGATTCAAGCAGTCACCCAGCAGGCCATGTGGGAGAGACACACCTGGGTCACTTGGAGTATGTCTCAAGATAGTGAGGTCATTGGCTCCCTGCACTGTGACTTTCAGGGCATCCCAAAAGAGGTGGAGGCCAGGGAATGATTATTCCTGATGGAGAGATTTAAACCCCTTTGGTAAGGAGAGTTAATTGGCTTACAAGTGGGGGTCCAATGAACCATTCTCTTGGGTCTGTTCTCAGGTACCCAGGGTAGCAATACAAGTCAAAAATGTGCAAAAGAACCTAAAAAGTTACCTAGTCATTCATTCCACAGCTGCCTCTGGCATAAGGGTCATGACCAAATCCTATTTTAATAGACTGAATTCTATTCTCATAAACACCTCCTTTGGATCCAATAGCAGCAACAGCCACTTCCATTTGTAATCTTTGTAGTTTTCATGGTGTTTATCTCAGGTATCAGATAGAAACAGGTTCACAAAGGTTATTAGCTGGAAAAGTCATGATTCAAAGCCAGATTCTCTGACCCCAAACATGGTGCATTTTCCATGCTATTTGCTCTAAATGGTTATTTATTATGCAATGGGAATATTTCAATAACCTTGATTTCAATTTATTCATATTTTGAAAAATAAAGAATTTTTGGAGAGGTCATGAATATGGTGCCAGAGTTGATATTTGAACTTGAATTGCAAGGATATAGAGGATTCCATTTGTGTACATTGGAAAGACTTGGCAAACTCAGGTAGTCATGTCAAATGATAAGAAAAGTAATATTTGATTGTAGTAATTTTAGACAAAACAAAGAAACTAAAAAATTGAAGCTTTCATAGCATTTTCTCCTGTGATTTTTTAATGCCTCTTGAAGTATATAAGAACTCCCGTATAACAAACCTATAAAATCAATATTTGTTTTAAAAAGAAGGATTTGTAATTTGCATTTTTTCTTGAGGATATCAACCTGGTCAAAACAAAAGCAAAAACAAAATGTAAAGCAAAACACCTATTACACTGACTAAGGGGAGGGGGTCCTACTTTTCTGGTTTGATAAACCCAGACTGGAATTGCTCTTGCCAAATTCTCTAGTTATAAAAAATGTTTTCATCTTTAAGATTTCACCCATGTACTTATTTGAAGTTTTCATTTTCTGTGTCACTTAGGATTAATTACTCTTTTTCTGAGTTGCTACAATATAGTGTTTTCCAAATTTCACTTATCATCACAAATTTTGCTGTATTCACTAACACGTATACTACCAATTTCCTGAGATTTGAAAAAATGAACTCATTTTTAATATAGCCAGATGCTAAGCCTAGCAGAAATATTTTTTAATATATATTAAAGTAAATATATCAACATTAAATTAAAAATTATCCATCCTTATCCTACCCCAAACCAGAAGTTTGGGTACTGTGAAAGTGCACTACTTTTGCCTGTGCTTAGCAAATATTCAATTTTAAATTGTATTATGGTTATTTCTCATTGCTTCCTCTCAATCTCTTCCCTTATGAGAAACCATGTTTATGGTTTTTCTTTACCTCTATATGTGCCCAGTTATAAGTCTTATACTTGGTAGTGATTGAACACGTCTTTGCTGTTGTTGTGAAATGAAATAATATTGACTTATCTTATTGTTATTTAGATTCCTGGTTGGCATAAGAAATGTTCTCAGTATACACTTAACTGTGACCCCTGTGTATGAGTCTGAAATTCTGTCTGAATCATTTACCAAACCTAAGGGTCAAAGATTGCATTTTAACCCAGTAGAATATCAAAGCCTGGAATATTTGGAAGACTGTTCCACTTAGATGGTCAATAAACTGAGAAAAAATAGCCTGTGCTCTGAATTTGTGAAGTAAGGGAATAAAATCTGCACAAGAGTTTAATTATGGATGGATAGTAATTTAAGACTATCAACTGCTCCTTTATAAGTCTATAAAATAAAATTTTGTTTTATATTACTTACTCTTACAGGGATATTTTAAGTATTATACTATGTCAACAGTTTTCAGAAAACTAAAAATCATTGAGTGCTACTTCTTAAATGCCATGCGGGGAGGAGAAAATCTTTGAAAATTTCCTTATTTGTATAACTTCTGTATTTTTCACTGTTTCAAGTTATTTATGCCTTTGGATTATATCCTTGGAATTAAAAGATTAGCTAAATCAGTTGTCTATGATCTTAGCTTATTTTCATTCATAGCCATTATATTTGTGAATGAGGAAACTAATGATAACATCAAACCTTCTGTTTATCAAATTTTCAAGAAAAAATGAAGGTCAGATAGCAAATTCGAAATTATATACTACAAATATGAAAAGGGGTGGATCAATTTGGCAACATGAATAAAAAGCCAAAAAATATGCATGTCTTTTAATCTAGTAAATTTATCATTTAAAAAAAAAAGATTACTGAAGTCTGCTGAGGAATTCGTGGACAAGCTCAGAGGCCCTCTTCCAGCTTCCATCTACCCATCTCCTTTGCCCTTCCTACTTGTTTGTTTGTAGATGCTTCAATATATTTTCATTTTTCAGCCTGGAGAAAACATTAGGTCTCGAACTTGAAAAATATGCTACCCAGAAATGGAATGGCTTGACCGTGTCTTGAACGTGAAACTGGGAACAATCAGCTCCAGCTGCTTGTCAGGTTTGAACTCTGCATGATATGTGCTTTTTGCTCAGTGGCAGAGCCCCTTTCCCCTGGGCTATACAAAAACCCAGCACCCTAACAGCATAAGTTCCCTCATCTCTGATGTGAAGCAGAGGGGGGCATGTGGAGCTGCCCTCTACCAACCCTGACCCAAGCAATTGGCCTCTCTGGGGACCAACCATGATGGGACATATCCCCCTGCTCTTTTGGAGTCTTTGTGCTGTGTAAGTAATAAAGTGGTGGTTTGTTGACAATCTTTGTTGTGCCTGAGTCTGTGTTCCCACAGTGCACCATATAACAACTCACTGCACAAGGTCAAGGTCATACTAATGTTACATACTGACAGTCACTAAGAATATAGCAGTGAACAAGCCAGTACATTGAAAGAACCAAATTCATCATTGTATTTTTTGGCAAGTGGAAAATGATAGATGCTCAAGAACATTTTTTTTAATTGGAAGAATAGAATTAGAGTAGGACCCAGAGAAGAATCCTCAAAAAACAACATTGAAGATATGGGCAAAGAATGAGGATGCCTGGAGAAAAAGAAAATAAGGAGAAATGTGTGATACGATAAGAAAGTCTAGAGTATATTCAAGGGGGATTGATCCACAGTGTCAAATGCTGTCGAGAAAATAATACGATAAAAATTTAGAATTACCATTGGAATAAATGAAGAGGAGTCACTGGAAGTGACCATGACAAGAAAAACAATAGCAGATCAGTGGGGACATAAGTCAAATTGCAGTGGGTTGGAGGGAAAAATGGAAGTGAGAACATGAGACAGTGAGTATCACTAAAATTTTTGGTGAAGTTTGACTATGAAGGGGAAGAAAGGACAAAGCAACAAGTTGTGTTGGGTTGATGGAGGAGTATTGTTGTTATTGTTTTAGATAGCATTTTGAACATCGTTACAATGATGGAAAATAGCCAGTACAGATCCTGAACTTGGAAGGATGGTTGGATCAGAGAATATTTGAAAGACCATGGAATCTTTTATTTTTAATCCATCTTTATTGAGATATATTCACATACCATGCAGTTGTACAAAACAAAGTGTATATTCAATTGTTTACAGTACCATTATATAGCTGTGCATTCATCACCAAAATTAATTTTTGACATTTTCATTACCACACGCACACAAAAACAATAAGAATAAAAACCGAAGTGAAGAAGAACAAACAAAGTAAAAAAGAACACTAGGTGCCTTCCTTTTTTTTTCTTTTTTTCTTTTCTTTTCCCCTCATTTTTCTACTCCTCCATCCATAAAATGGACAAAGGAGATTGTGGCCCGTATGACTTTCCCAATCACATTGTCACCCCTCATATACTACATTTTTATACAATTATCTAAAAGATTCATGGGTTCTGGGTTGTAGTTTGATAGTTTCAGGTATTTACTGCTAGCTATTCCAATTCATTAGAACCTAAAAAGGTTGTCTATATTGTGCATAAAAGTGCTCACCAGAGTGACCTCTCGGCTCCTTTTGGAATCCCTCAGCCACTGAAGCTTATTTCATTTCCTTTCACATCCCATTTTGGTCAAGAAGATATTCTCCATCCCACAATGCTGGGTCTAGATTCCTCCCTGGGAGTCATATTCCACATTTCCAGGGGGATTCACTCCCATGGGTGTAAGATCCCACATAGCAGGGAGGGCAGTGATTTCACCTGCCAAGTTGGCTTAGCTAGAGAGAGAGGGCCACATCTGAGCAACACAGAGGCATTTGGGAGGAGGCTCTTAAGCACAATTATAGGGAGGCCTAGCCTCTCCTTTGTAGCAATAGTCTTCCCAAGGACAAGTCCTGTGGTAGAAGGCTCAGGCCATCAAACCACCAGTACCCATGTCTGTGAGCACATTAGCAACCATAGAGGTGGGAGCCCAGCATCCCTGCATTCTCCACCAGCTCATCAAGGGGGCACTGCATATTTTTTCATTTTTTTTTAATTAACTCATTTTTTTAAATCAACTATATAAAAAAGAATAAAAAGAAAACGTACGATAAAAACATTTCAAACAAACCATAAGGGAGTCCAACATGTTCCTATGCTACCCCAGGAAAATAACCTAGTATAGCAACATTTCTGTGAACTTGTTCCTACCATACGCATCAGAAATTAACAAACCATAGTCATTCCTGGCCATTCCCAGAACGTTAAATTTTCCCATGATAGCTTATCTGTTCTTATTCAGTTATCATTCCCCCTTCATTAACTGTTCTCTTTTGCTAGTTCCCCTACATTCTACATTAGAAACCATTTATTTTAGGAGTGTGTTGTTTAACCTCTGGGTGTTTGTGAATTTTCTGAATCTCTGATGGTTATTGACTTCTAATTGTATTCCATTGTGGTCAGAGAATGTGCTTTGAATAATTTCAAACTTTTTAAATTTATTGAGCCTTGTTTTATGTCCCAGCATATGATCTATTCTGGAGAAAGTTCCGTGAGCACTAGAGAAGTATGTGTATCCTGCTGATTTGGGATGTAATGTTCTATATATGTCTGTTAAATCTAATTCATTTACCAGATTGTTTAGGTTTTCAATTTCCTTATTGGTCTTCTGTCTGGTTGATCTATCTATAGGAGATAGTGATGTGTTGAAGTCTCCCACAATTATTGTAGAAACATCAATTGCTTCCTTTAGTTTTACCAATGTTTCTCTCATGTATTTTGTGGCACCTTGATTGGGTGCATAAACATTTATGATTGTTATTTCTTCTTGTTGAATTCCCCCTTTTATTAGTGTGTAGTGGCCTTCTTTGTCTCTCAAAACATCCCTGCATTTAAAGTCTATTTTATCTGAGATTAATATTGCTACACCTGCTTTCTTTTGGCTGTAGCTTGCATGAAATATTTTTTTCCATCCTTTCACTTTCAGTTTCTTTGTGTCCCTGTGTCTAAGATGAGTCTCTTGTATGCAACATATTGATGGTTCATTTTTTTTTATCCATTCTGCCAATTTATATCTTTTAATTGGGGAGTTTAATCCATTTACATTCAACGTTATTACTGTGAAGGCATTTCTTGAATCAGTCATTGTATCCTTTGGTTTATGTTTGTTAGATATATCTTTTTCCCTCTCACTTATTGTCCTTTAATGAACCAATATTGAATCTCTTTAGTACTGAACATTTCTCTATGTCTCTCTCTCCTTTCTTTGTTTCTCTGTCAGTAGGGCTCCCTTTAGTATCTGAAATAGGGCAGGTCTTTTATTAGGAAAATCTCTCAGCATTTGTTTGTGAAAAATTTAAGCTCTCCTGCAAATTTGAAGGAGAGCTTTGCTGGATAAAGTATTCTTGGTTGGAAATTTTTCTCTCTCAGAATTTTAAATGTGTCATGCCACTGCCTTCTCGCTTCCATGGTGACCACTGAGTAGTCACTACTTAGTCTTATGTTGTTTCCTTTGTATGTGGTGAGTTGCTTTTCTCTTGCTGCTTTCAGAACTTGCTCCTCTTCAGTATTTGACAATCTGATCAGAATATGTCCTGGAATGGGTTTATTTGGATTTATTCTATTTGGAGTTCACTGGGCATTTATGATTTCTATATTTATGGTGTTTAGAAGATTTGGGAAGTTTTCCCCAACAATTTGTTTGAATACTCTCTCTAGATATTTACCCTTCTCTTCCCCTCCTGGAATACCAACATGTCTTATATTTGGACATTTTATTTTATCTATCATACACCTGAGGTCCATTTTGATTTTTTCAATTTTTTTTCCCATTGTTTCTTTGGTTCTTTCATTTTCTGTTCTGCTGCCCTCTCGGTCACTGATCTACTGTTCAGCTTCCGCTAGTCATGTACTATGAGTATCCAGAATCTTTTTAATTTGGTCAACAGTTTCTTTTATTTCCATAAGATCATCTTTTTTTTTTATTTACTCTTGCAATTTCTTCTTTATGCTCTTCTAGGGTCTTCTTCATGTCCTTTATATCCTGTGCCATGCTCTTCTTCATGTCCTTTAAATTCCATGCCATGCTCTCATTGTTTGTCTTTAGTTCTTTGATTAATTGCTCCAACTACTGTGTCTCCTGTGATCTTTTGATTTGGGTGTTTGGGTTTGGGTTATCCATATCATCTGCTTTTTTCATATGCTTTAAAATTTTTTGTTGTTTTTGGCCTCTTGGCATTTGCTTTACTTGACAGAGTTCTTTTAGGATATGAAGGATTATTCAGACATCAATCTCTAATCTGTCAGATCTACAGCTTGGTGGAGCACACTTTAACCAGCAGATGGCATCTGTGAGTCACCTATTCCCCTCAAGTCAGTTCTCCCCAACTTTGTCTTTGTGGTGTGTGGGGTTCTGGTTCTTGTGGGGTCCAACTGGTGCACCAAGTTTGGGTGTGTTGTTTGTGCTGTCTGCCCTGAATGTGGGGGGTGTGTCTGAGCAGTTAGGGAGGCAGGGCAGCTTTAATAATCAAACCTCCCAGTTATTCCTGGAGAATTAAGGCTGTTGCAAGAATCTAAGCCTTCATTTCAGTCTTGCCATTGATTGTCTCTGCCGCTGACCCAAAAGTCCTTGGTATTGGTGTATGATCCCTGGGATTTCTGAGTGGGTCCTTTGTCCAAGCCCTTCTAGGGCCTCTGCTGAGGGAAGGTTGTGCTATGTCACAAGTGCACGCTGTCTCTCAAGGGAAGTTCTGGGCCACAGGGCCATGTAGGTGCATTCCCAACCTGCTGTAAGGATGGCTGTATGGGGTGTGTTAATTTCCCTCTTTTCACACAGGTCTGCCTTCCCAGTTCTGGGACAATTAGCTGTGGGTGCATGAAAGGCTATTGTCCATGCCTGATATTTTGGTGTGTTCATGTGATGCTGGAAACACTTTCTGCCACACTGGGTTTTTTGGCATGGCTCTGGGCTGTGGTGCTGGCACTGGGCAGGAGCATTCCCAGCCTGCTGGGAAGATGGCTGCAAGGGGTGTGGTTATTTTGCCCTTTTTGCTCACCTCTGCCTTCTTCACTCCAAGACAATTAGCAGTGGGTGTGCAAAAGGCTATCTTCCAAGCCAGATATTGAGGCATTCACACATCCCATTCCTGCCACCCTTCACTGTGTGGTTCTCGCTGCCGTATCTGCAGCTGCTTTTTGTTTTTTTTTTTTTTAAAGAACTAGTCCGCCTCCAAACACCAACCCACAGTTTTCCCCACACCACAGCATGGCTGCCGGATATTCAGCAGGCTTACTCACTCGTTTCAGAATGCAGACTCCTGGTTTCACCAAGTGCACAGTCCCTGTGGATTTAGCAGACATTGTCCAGCTGGTGGATCACTGGAACTGGTGTTCTGGGTCACTTTCTGGCTTTTATCCTGTAGTTTTCAAGGAGGCGTTTTTTGCCCTGTCTCTCCTAGCCACCATCTTAGGCTCTCCTGGTCAGACCATAGAATCTTAACTATTAGATTAACCCCTATGAAATTTTCATTCTTGCAGATCAAAATGGTTGTATATTGGTATTTTCATATGGTTAAACCTAACAGATTGGGGAGCATGGACACATTGTGGGCATCCTCTTATGTGTTTTAATGTAGGTAGTTTTGTTGGCTAGATATCAGGAAGTTGAAGAAATTCTCATCTAACTGTTCATAATATCTCTTCTAAGTAGATAGAAATATGAAAGGGCAGGTAATGAGTTGGAAATTTGAAGGGGTTGCAGAAAAGATAGACATTGGGGAAAATGGGAATATAGACAAAAGGGATATAGTAGGAATGATGAGAAGAGTTGAGGGCCTTAAAGAATTGGAACCTCCTGAATATTTGTGAGATTTTCTGTAGCATTCCTCAGTGGTTTGGGCAGAAGTGAGCCATTTTTCAGATATTTATATTCTTCCTGGAATTTAGTGATGTATGGATGATGAAAGGACCATGGAACAAGAGAATTTAATGGAGATTAAGATATCTTTTTAAAAAATGTTGAAATGATGAACCTAAGAATCAGAAGAGAGCAAAGATGAGTGTTTGTATGTATGTGTGTATATTCAGTGAGGGTGGGCAGCTGATGGATATGAAGAATTAAAAAATTAGAATAGCCAATGAGTTAGGGAAAAAAAGGCTGATGCATCAGAAGCAACTGAGACTGTAAGAAGGAAGGTTAGGATTTTGACAGATGTCCAAAGTTATGATTCAGATAGAGTATTTCCAGTTGATAACAAAGCCAAGGGTCTGGACATAAGGGTAGATGTGAAATGGCTTCGAGTAGAAGATTACAGAGATGAGAAGGACAAGGAAGTACGTGAGTTAGATGTTGAAGATCAATCACATGGGTACTCATGGCACTGAGGGAAAGTGTAGGAGTTGGAGTGGAAAAGAATAAACAATAAATGGGGAGAGTAACCACAGAATCTGTAAGGACAAATGAGTTGTTAAAGAGTGGCGCAGAAAAATTGTGTGAGCCTCAAAGGAGCAATGTGGTTTTACAAGTGTATGGGCAGTAACAGTCTATGGTGGCATTAAGAAGTGAGGCAGATACAAACTAAGTCTTCAGTCCTGAAGTATCTTGAAGCAGGGGATAATGAGAAACCTTCAGTTGAGAGGGCTGTAGAGAATGCTGTGTTCTGAGTTAAGAACTATATTTCAATTATCCAGGGGGTATAGGAAATATTTAGTGAAAAAGAAGTTTAGGATATAGAACAGTTTGTTAATCATGGAATGGCATTCTAGGAATTGTGAAAGTATTTGTACAGAAGAGAATTTATCCTAAGGAAACAATTTTGAATATATGCAAAGAATTAGTCACAAGGATGTTCATTACAGTGGTGTTACAATACTGACTTGTAAGTGTATCAATTTTGATAAGATAGAAAATTTTTTAAAATAGAGTGGGTTTAAATGATAATCTATCATGGCATTTTCCTAAAAATACTTAACCATATACATTGCAGATTAATTTGTGTTTTGTTGAGTCTAATTTTTAGAAAAGATATGTATGCATACACACAAAATCATAGAAAAGGAAAATATGAATGTAGATATATACATCTTTAACTCTGGAATTATGCTACTTCAGAGACATCAGTTTCTCTTATTCTGTTTGGGGGTCATTGTTTCTTCTCATTTTTCTTGCAAATAGTCCTAGGCCTACACTGATAGTGCTGAATTCCTAGTACCCAAGGCACTATCACAGCAGATGAGGGAAACCCCCTCACCTAAATGCCACATTTGACCTTCAAAATTAATTAATTAGATGCTGTTTTTGATATTTGTATATTTTCATTGACAAGTTGTTTTATGCCTACTCTTATAAAACCAAAACTGTACTACAATGGTCAATAAGGGCAGTAGGCTAAAAATCTACCCATGAAAATGGACTAATCTTTCTTGGTGGTGCAAGGAGAAGCATAAACTCACTCAGAACACCATTGTAGGAACAAGATAATCTAAGAAATTCATTTTATAATTATTCATTTTTGAGAAATAAAATAAAGACTAAATATTATAACCCTATATACACCTATGTTTACATCACTATCTACATCCAAATACAGAGTGGCTTATTAGAAAAGTAAACAAAATATTTCTACATATGTCCTTAAAAATGGTATAAAATCCAGTTGAGTCAAATGAAGAAGATTCAAACAACTAATAGCTGATGAAATAAATTTGAAGAGCAATTAAATGGTTTAACTAACATATATGTGCTGTGGTGGTCTGGAACTGTATATACCCCAGAAAATCAAGTTCTTAAAGCTAATCCATTCCTGTGGGTGTAAACCGATTTTAAATAGGACATTTGATGAGGGTATTTCAGTTAGAGCACGGCCCAGAGTGAGATAATCCTCTTACCGGGGTCTTGTATAAACAGGATAAAGAGATAGAGATAGAGATAGAGATGATAGAGATGATAGAGATAGAGATAGAGATAGAGATAGAGATAAACACAGAGAACACCAGAGAAGCAAGCAGTTAAGAATAATGAAACCTGGAAAAGAAGGAAGAGATCTGCAAATGCCCCATGTCCCTTGCTAGATGAGCCGAAGATCTCAGACAGCCAGTCTTCAGGAAGAAACGATCAATATGATGATGCCTTGATTTGGACATTTTCCCAAACTCTAACCATAAGGGAATAAATTCCCATTGTTGAATCTGGACCATTTCATGGTATTTTGTTTTAAGCAGCCTAAGACCCTAAAGCATGTGCCAAACATAATACCAGGTACCAGCATGGGTCTTCTTCACATTACTCACAGATGATGAAAAATAATAAACAAAAGGTCTACTTGAGTATTCCAAATGGAGAAAAACCCTGGGAGTCAATTACATTAATGCATTGATTATAAATGGGAATAATAGGGATGGCTTTTCAACAACACCTCCCCATCCATCTCACCACCCTCACTAACTCATTCTCTCTGAGTCACACAACCAGGCCAAAGGAAACCCAACACTGCAAAAATATATGTCTATATATATAGACATACTGTTTTATCTGAAAAGAGAATGGAACTGTGGAATTTTAAAAGAGTTTGGACTTGGAGGGGACACTTTTGGCATCTTGAAAATGGAAGGAAACAGGAAGGTAGATATCTAAATTGGTTTTATTGATGTAGGTCTATTGCTTTTCCCAGATTTTTCTTTTCACTCTATTTTCTTGTCTCCCTCCTTTTATATTACTTTCATTTCTCTCTTATCTTTCTGACAGAATTTTTTTTAATGAGCTATAATACAGAACTGACATTTACATAAATCTTAAAGGAAACTTAATTAAAACTATGTTCCCTATGACAAGAACAGTGCCTGGCTCATAATAGTTCTAATGAGTATTGATGATAGCAAAGAGCAAAAAATTTATTAATTGAATTATTTTTCTTGGTGTGGTATCACAATTGTTTTCTCCTAAATATTGTAGTCTTTTTAGTAAAAAAATAAAAATAGAATAATGCTTAAAGTGATTCCTATTTTTATTACAGCCATTTTATAAGTAAATCCTGATGTGTGCCAGTTCTATTAATAAGATTAAATGTAAACAGTTTGCTTATTTTGTTTTATTTTGTTTCTAATAAATTGACCCTTAATAGGGGGCTCTAAGAAGAGCAGGTAGAAAGGGAAACATTTGAGTGACTATAAAGACATAAATCTTTTAGGGGGATTGAAAACTAGAAATCCACCAGTGTTCAGTTGAGTTTTAGATACAAATATTCAGTCACTACCAATGAAAAAAAAGGTGCCACTCTGGGTAAACACCATTAGAAAAGACATTTGTATTTCCCTCATTACTCTGAGTAATTTGTACTGAATGGCATCATTTTTGTATATGAAGAATTAATATTCAAAAATGACTCAATGCTACCAGTTGAAATGAGTTAGGAAATACAGAATGAATCAGAGAGGAAGTAGAGCTAAAAAACATTTGATTTATTTTCCATAGACTTCCTTCCAAATCTATAAAATACAAAATCTTGGGATAATTTATCTTCTCCTCACTTTTTATATTCTTATGTATAAATTGTTCTTACATTGTTCTTTAAATTTTTTTTTTATTTTAAAGGCAAAGAATTGCTTAAATTTCTCATTACTGTTTGTATTTGTTTTGGGGAATTTTGATTATATTTATGAATTTCAGAATGGAGGTTAATATACAATACTCTCCCATGCAAACTGGATATTGCCTCTGACTCCAATGTATCCATTAAATATCTAGTTTAAAAAGTTCATAAATAACATCATATATTCTAAACTCTGGATTGACGATGATAATTTCTTCCTTGCCACAGTGTTCCACTCCAACAAACTAACTCATACAATTTCATCAGTCTCTCTGCTTTTTCTCCTCTTCTCAATGAGAATGATTGCCTCATTCTCACATGAAGCTATCCAATTAAACCCAACTCAAGCTTTTCAAATCCTAAATATAAAATCATTAACTCCATTTCCTAAAATAAAGGGTGTTAACATTACTATGTTATTTATTTTCTCAAATGCAAAAGTAGAAACAAGAAAAACTATTAACCTCCCAATTCAGAAAACTTTCCTGAATTGGAAGCCACAAATCTGAAACAAGTATTTCAAATATGAAAATAAAATTAGACTTACTGATACATCGTATGCTGTTTAGAATGAAAACTTGCCTCCGTCTGCTTTGTGATTTCTATTCAATTGAATAGCATCCTGGGGATTCTTTCAGACTTGTAAGCTGACTAAAATAAGAATACTTAAGGATTCAAAATAAACTGGTCTAACAAGTTGGGATGGGTAAACGTTAAACAATAATATGGTTTGAGGTGAAGAATTACTTGATAAGTCTTGTCACAGGTAGTAAGAAGTCTTGTTGCAGAAAGTAAGAATTTCCTGGTTCTGGCTAATTAGCATTATATGAGAAATAATACTGAGTCCAAAACTAAGGAACACCCTTTGATGCTTTGAGAAGTTTTGTATTTGTTTTTCAAAGGTGGTATTCTTTGTTCTGAGTCAATACCAGTCTGATTTAAAGTCCCTGACATTCATCTCTCTCAGAGGCAAGCCTGAAACACAGATTGGAGGAATTCAAAATATATTTGATGGCCCTTGGCTCACTTTTCTTAATGAAGTGGAATAAATATTCATTATGTCTGGCCCAGTAATTCAACTCTGTCTACTCTGAAGGGAGATCTGGGTTTAAGGTGGGAAAATGAAAGTATGTCTTGAGCCAACTACTAGTTTAAAGCCAGCTGATTCTCAACTCTCCCTGAGCTCTCCTCTTTGGCAACATCGGGGTCTACCCTCTTGACGGGAGTTTTCTTTTTGTCAATCTAATTCTTTAATTTTTTCCCATTGAATTTTTGCCCCACATCCCTAAAATATTTTTTCCTTTCTTTATATTGCAATTCTCAATTCACAGTTGAGCTCTTTGTAAGAGTCAAGAAACTATCCACACAGAATATGCAGATCCCGGATGTTTTTGTTTAATTTCCCCAGCTCCCACATGATCTAAACAACCCCTGACCCACACTTCTCCTTCACATAAGCATGTAATTTAATTTTGCTTGTTTTTAGATTTATAAACATATTTCTCCTGTTAGATAGTGAATGACTTGAAGCTAGACACTATGATGTCTTTAAATGCACTCACCAGCATCTCTGCAGACACTCTGGCATTCAAATTTATTGTGTCTCTCTTTTATTTAACTTGACAAATAACATTCCTTTTCCCATTTTAACCCATTTTTCATTTCAAAAAGTTTTTGGCACAACAATAATATACAATAATTACAATTAAGAAATTAAATGAACAAATGAAAAAGTGTTCAACACAGTGGTTAGCATATAAAATTCTACACCCTTATCAATTTTCTGTTACTGTCTAACAAATTAGCACAAATTTAACAGCTTAAAACAATCACCATTTATTATCTCTTATTATTCTGTAGGTCAGAAGTCAGAGCAAGCTCAGCTTTGTTCTCTGTTTAGGGTCTCAAAAACCAAAATCAAAGGGTCAGCCTGGCTGGAGGTTCTAGGAATAAACACTTCCAAATTCATTCAGGCTGTAGACAGAATTTAGTTCCTTATGAAAATGCCAAGGTCCCTGTTTCCATGTTGACTGCCAGTGGGGAATGTCCTCAGCGTCTAGAAGCTGTCTGTACTCCTTGACACATAGTTTCCTCCATCTTCAAGTCAGCCATAACACATCTTCTCACATTTGGAATATCCCTGATTTACTCTTCCAGTATCAGGCAGAGAAATTTCAGTATATCTAAAGGGCTCATGTGATTAGATTAGACTTACATAGATAATCCCCCATTTAATTAACTTATAGTCAACTAATCCACAACCTGAATTATATCTACAAAATCTCTTTTGCCATGTAACATAATATAATCATGGGCATGATATTTCCTAATATCCACAGTCCCAAAGATTAAGACAGAAAATCTTGTTAGGCCATTTTAGAATTCTACCTACCACAATACCAAAATAAGAATATTTTCTTTCTTTTTTATGATTAATAATGTTAGTTGATTTTACTAAAAATTCAATATTCACATATTCTGGATATATAAAAGAGGGTAAAACAGAATCAGAAAGCAAACTTGGTAATGTGATAAGGAGGGAGGAGCTTTTATACCAAAGGATTCCTTTACATAGTCAACATCACTGTGTGTTCACTGCAAGTAAGTTTTTTAAAACTAAAATGAAGAATGAAGGTTCAGGTGACACTAGAGGAGAAGCCAAGAGGAAAGTAAAATGGGTAATAGGAAGAAGATAGATAACAATATTCTTGTACATGAATAAAATGGATTTTGCCTTTACCCTATTGATCAAGGGTTCTTCTTCTCTTTTTATGACATGTCCTTGGACATCTTTGGCAGTCTGGAGAAGATTATGGACTCCTCCTTGTGATAATGAATAAAATAGAGTACATAGAATTATACAGAATTAATATATGAAAATATGGTTATCAAAATATATAAAAGTCTATGATATGAGAAATATGCTTCTCTATTGACACATTAAATTACAGGATCTAGCAATGGGTCTAAAAACTTGAAGTTTCAAAGTGTATTTTGATTTATTTTCAACAATTTGTTAAATGAAATAAATTATGTCTATGATTTCTCTTGGTGACAAAGTCACTGGTAACAGCTAATCTTATTGTTTTGTTTTTTTATTTAGCCTATACTAATAATTTCAAGAAATACTAAATTTCTATTAAATGTTGGTGAAAATGAAGGTGAGTTTTTTTCCAACCAAGTTTTTGGATTTTAGATTAAGTATTCCTGTTTTAGGACATTGGAGAATTTAGATGTATTTGAAACAGAGGTGCAGGAGAATGGACTAGAGGAGCTCAAGAATGTAGAAAGATCAATTTCAGGCTTTTCCAGCAGTCCAGGCAGGATATGACAGGAGTGTGAACAGTATAGTCAGCCACGTAAGGGAGAGACTCAAGAAGCAGTAGTGAAATAAATTAATGACAGAGGTAAGGAAGAAGGCAAAATCTAAGATCATTTCAAATTTCATAGTGTGGTATTTAAGAGAACAGTCTCTAGAGATGCTTTTCTTCCTTTCTTTATTCCTTTTTTTCCCTATACTAGGAAAATAGTGAACATGCTTATATCCTGAGTGGAAAAAGCAAGCAGATAGAAAGAAAAAGAAAATGAAAATGTTGGAGAGAGAGGTTAAATGCTGGATCAAGATCTGGAGCAGAAAAGGAGAGGATAATCAATAATAAAATGGAAGTTTTGGTCTTTAAGTGAAACCGCTCTGGTGAGACAGAAAGGAAGGAGACCAGCAACAATACAAACATTCATTAGTGTGATTTTAGGTAATTCCTTTGTTTTTTTGTTTTCAGTGTCTCAGAACCAAAGAGAATGGGGAGAGCCTAAGTCATGTATGGTTCAGGAGGGGGATGTTGAGATGCTGAGATGTTGACACAACCAGTGTGAAAAATGGAAGAAAGTGTTTTCCAAAGAAGTAAAAATTTGTCTGATGACATCAATGGTACAATTGAAATGACAGCCCAAATTTCTAACAGTACTAATTTGCATGGCTGAATCAATGTATCTTGCTCACTACTTCTAGGCATAGGAAAAGAGCCCCTGAATTCTGGGATTGACCTAGGGCTCAGAGTTTTCTAGATTGGTAGACTGCAAGCTAAGTAATAGAGAATTGCCAAGGATAATAATGGAAAAGCAATTTAAACTATGTACAATGAAGTCCAACAGGTATGTATGAAAAAAAAATTGGTCCTTAGGGGGTTGATTTGCTATGATAATATGAAGACTGAGAGATTTAACAAATTAGAAAACCAGATTTCTGGAGTGGAATAGAAGTTAAGGTCAATGGATTTATGAGTTCAAAGAATTGAGTATAGGATGTGGTGTGGGTCATTTACTTGGTTGTTGAAATTGACCACAGTGAAAACAAGATTTGAGTGGAGAGGTCTATGTTGAGTTAGGTGCCTAGCACTTCAGTAAATGAGGGTAATGATCAAGTAGTTGGCAATAATTAGGATGGCAATGTGTGGTATAGCTAGTGGCATGAACCACATAGAAATATATTTTTATACTACTCTGCATAAGTAATTGTTGAGAAACTACAAAGCATATGGAAGCTTTTAGTTGGTAGTCAGAAAAATTCTGACTCAGTATTAGAACTGGGGAAAAGACCATCACTTGAGAGAGCTACAACAAAGTGATGTTATAGTTAAGGGCATCTAGTAAGATGAAGAAACATTCTGTAAAGAAATTAAAGATATAGGGACATTTTAATAAAAGGGAGCAAAGAGCACTTAGTAAAAACATCTCGGGAAGGGAGTAGCTGAGTGATGCAAAGAGCAATGTGGGGTGGTTGCAAAGAAATCTAGTGCATTATGGAAAAGAAGCAGAGTAGAGGAAAAGATAGGTGATCAGAAGAGTCTTCAATTGGTGCAATGCTAGAGGAATCAGGGATTGGGGAAGGGAAGGTGAAACTTTACAGTTGCTGACTCTTATAAAATTTAATTGATAGCAAACAAGAATGACTTTCTGGACTATTTGATATGTGAACTCAAATGTCATTAAAAATGATGATTGTACCAGACACATGGTCATTGAAAATGTATAATATAATCTCAGATGGAAAATACATAATTTAATATATGCTATTATGTGAATTTTGGAAAATATATGGATGCATATGTACAAGAATTGGAAGATCAAAAAATAAAAATAGTTATGTTAAGGTGGTACAATTGTATCCTTTCTGCCCCTTAAAATAATATGAGTTGTAATGTTTCTCTGATATTTATAAAAGGGGGGAGATTCTTAAAAAAATACCTTTATTCTGAAGTCCAACTATTTTTGCTTCTGTAACACTTTTCATCAAATATCTTTGGCTTAGTGTTGGTTTCTACAATTGCTTCTTTTTTATCCTCAGATTCTGTTTATTTCTTCTCTCCATGTTAATTCTAATTTTCTTCATACTGCATCTTGGCCTGTTCATTCAATCATCTAATTCTGTTTCCATAAGGATTACTATTTGTAAGGCAAACAACAGTGAATTCAAAAACTTTTCCTGGTTGAAGGAGAAGATGGTGGCATAGAGAGGAGTGGAAGTTAGTTAGTCCCCCCAGAGTAAATAATAAAAAATGAGGAATAGCCAGTAAAAGATCTGGAATAACTGCTGGGAGATGACTGCTACTGTCCACACATCATGCAACAATCTGAAATGGGGGAAATGCCTGAGGTTGCAGCATAAAATCTTTAAGTAAAAACTCAAGCCAAGAGCCTCTCCCTTGCAGCAGCCTGAACTGCAAAGGCTTGCAGTGCTAGACAGCAGCACTCTCTGAACAAGCATATATACCTCAGCCCAGCTCCAACTGGGGTTTTAATGTTAACCATTCAATACAAGCTATGACTCCCCAACAAGCAGACAGAGGCTTTTGGTGATGACTGACCTTGGAGAGTCAGGGGACTTATCTGTCTCAGGACAGGGAGCCAAAAGGATCGGGTGCTATCTCTGGCCAATGGGTGAATCTGGGGGCTGTAGACTGACCCTGAAAGAGGGCTTTCTGTCCCTTTTTCTCTCTCTCTCAACCAGGGTGGCTCAGTGGAGAAAGCCTCAACTGTTTTCAGTTCACAGTGCTCTGCACAGAAAACCCTTAGCTATTTTAAATGCACAGCACTCTGACCCAGACAAGGGGGGAGATGGCAGAGTGAGATAAATAATCTGTTTATATGCAAATGACCTCCCTCTAGGGGGCATATCTTCTCAAAAGGAAAGAGGTGGGGCCTGGCTCTACTACCTGCCATCCATTTAGAACCGGACACCAGAGCCTGGGGGAAAACAGCCATGGGCCACACCTACTTACACCAGTCGTCTGGAGTGATAGGCTGACAGCACCACCTGCAGGGCAGAAAATCACAGGGTGTGTCAATCCTCTAAGACACACCATCAGGGAAACTGGATACTTAATATTTCTTCCTTCTGGGACCTGAGCCTGTTCTCATCTGGGAAAACCTGATTGGGGTGGTCAAGGAGATCAGATGCCTCGACAACAGAAAACTACAACCTACACTAAGAAAAATGAAGTTACGACCCAGTCAAAGGAACAAACTTACACTTCAACTGAGATACAGGAATTTAAATAATTAATGCTAAATCAATTCAAAAAGTTTAGAGAAGATATGGCAAAAGAGATAAAGGGTATAAAGAAAACACTGGGTGTACATAAGGCAGAAATCAAAAGTTTGAAAAAACAACTGGCAGAACTTATGGAAATGAAAGGCACAACACAAGAGATGCAAGACACAATGGAAACATACAACAGCAGATCTCAAGACACAGAAGAAAACACTCAGGAACTTGAGAACAAAGCACCTGAAAGCCTACACACACAAGAACAGAGAAAAGAATGGAAAAATATGAGCAATGTCTCTGGGAACTTAAGGACAAAATGAAATACAGGAATGTACATATCATTGGCATCCCAGAAGGAGAAGAGAAGGGAAAAAGGGCAGAAGCAATAATAGAGGAAATAATCAATGAAAATTTCCCATCTCTTATGAAAGACATAAAATTACAGATTCAAGAAGTACAACATACTCCAAACAGGATAGATCTGAATAAGCCTATGCCAAGACACTTAATCAGATTATCAAATGTCAAAGATAAAAAAAGAATCCTGAAAGCAGTAAGAGAAAAGTGATCCATCACATACAAAGGAAGCATAATAAGACTATGTGTAGATTTCTCTATAGAAACCATGGAGGCAAGAAGGAAGTGATATGTTTACAATACTGAAAAAGAAAAACCACCAACCAAGAATTCTATACCTGGCAAAACTGCCCTTCAAATATGAGGGAGAGTTCAAAACATTCTCTGACAAACAGACAATGAGAGCATTTGTGAACAAGATACCTGCTCTACAGGAAATACTAAAGGGAGCACTGCAGACTGATAGGAAAAGACAGGAGTGAGAGGTTTGGAACACAGATTTGGGTGACAGTAGCACAGCAATGTAAGTACATTGAACAAAGATAACTATGAATGTGGTTGAAAGAGGAAGGTTAGAAGCATGTGGAACACCAGAAGAAAAGAGAAAAGATAGACTGGGACTGTATAACTCAGTGAAACCTAGAGTGTTCAACAATTGTGATAATATGTACAAATATGTTTTTTCATGAGGGAGAACAAATGGAAGTCAACGTTGCAAGGTATCAAAAATAGGGAGGTACTGGGGGGGGGATACAGTCAACATAAACTAGAAATAAAAAAAAAACACCTTTTCCCAAGAGTTCAGAACTCTGCACCTAGATCTAAACAAGATAAAGATTTGAGGTTCAGCAGAAGGGTCCTGTTTTAGATACAAGGTGTTGTTTAAACCATTGGAATGGGAATCCTATGTATTTATGATATTTTTCATCCCAGAAATATTTAAAAGAAGGACATTTGAAAATTTTGTATAGAGTATATCTAGGTTTGGGAGTGAAAGAAGAAGGGAAATCTACAGCATGATCTCTTTATCTACAAGACTATATTTTAAAATAGTTTGGGACACAGGGGTGATGTCATCAACATGGTGACATAAAACATACCTGAAAAAAACATCCCAAGAGATTCTTCAAATAAAAGGACAAATTCTAGTTGCTTATAACTCTGGAGGAAGATAGAGACAGGAGAAAGACTCCAAAAATGCTGAATCAAAGGAAAGGAAAAATAGCTGATATGAAACTCCTACCCCAGACCTGCCAGTCCACTTCCCAACCCCTCACTCATAAATACTCAAAAGAGTATTTGAGGGAATAATGGACCCAAATTTCCCAACTCTTATGAAAGACATAAATATACAAGTCCAAGAATCACAAGGAATTACAAATAGAATAAATCCCAATAGACCTACCCTAAGATGTACACTAATCAGAATGTCAAAAGCCAAAGATAATGAGAGAATTCTGAAAGTGGCAAGAGGAAAATGATTCATCACATACAAGGGATCCACAATGAGAATAAATGCCAAATTCTCATCAGAAACCATGGAGGTGAAAAGGCAGTGGTATGATATATTTAAGGTACTGAAAGAGAAAAACCACCAGCCAAGAATTCTTTATCAGATAACTGTCCTTCAAAAATGAGAGAGAATTTAAAATATTCACAGATAATCAGAACCTGAGAGATTCATCAACAAAAGATCTGCCCTACAGGGAACTCAAAATGGTGTTCTTCAGGCTGAAAGGGAAAGATAGAAGAGAGTGCTTGAAATAGTGTGAATCAGTAAAGATTATCAGTAAGTGTGACTAAAAGGCTAAATGCAAAACTCAATAGTACTGTATCCTTAATGTACAACCCTACTCTTTAACTCCTATAAGGGTCAGAATACAACTGAACAAGAAAATATATATTTCCTGATAATGAACAGGCAAAATATAAAGTGGTAAACTGGAACAAAAACAACAGGGAAACAGAGGGATATCAGAGCAGAAAACATGTATGCTATTGAAGCTAGGTTGGTGTCTTTTCAAATTAGTAGGTTATAGATTTAGGTTGTATAATATAAACCCCAGGGTAACCACAAAGAAAGTATATAAAACATACCCAGAAAGAGATGTGGAAGGAATCAGCCAGATACATCACAAAAGATCAACTATACAGAAAAGGAGCTTCCAATAAAGGAAAAGAGAGACAAAAAAAGATGTGACATATAAAACCCAAAGGAAAAAATGTCTGAATTAAGTAAGGACTTTAGAGTAATAACACTGAATGTTAATGGATTAAACGCCTAAATCAAAAGACACAGACTTACAGAATGGATAAAAAATCATGATCCAACTGTACATCAATTACAAAAGCTCACCTTAGGCCCAAAATACAAACAGACTGAAAGTGAAAGGATGGAAAAAGGTATTCCATGTAAATAGTAACCAGAAAAGAGCTGGGGTAGCTATACTAATATTGGACAAAATAGACTTTAAGTCAAAAGCTATTATAAGAGACAAAGAAAGACTATGTATTAACAAAAGAGGCAGTCCACCAAGAAAAAATAACAATAATAAATAGTTGTGAACCTAACCATGGTGCCCCAAAGTACATTAGAAAAACCCTGGCAAAACTGAAGGGAGAAATAGACACGTCTACAATAATGGTTGGAGATTTCAATACACCACTTTTATCAATGGTTACAACATGTAGACAGAGGATCAACAAGGAAACAGAGAACTTGAATAATATGAAAAATGAACTAGGCCTCCCAAACATATACAGAACATTGCACCCCCAAACAGCAGGATATACATGTTCTCAAATGCCCATGGATCATTCCACATGATAGACCACATGTTACATCAAAAAACAAGTCTCAATAAATTTAAAATGATTGGAATTATACAAAACATTTTCTCCTACCATAATGAAATTAAGCTGGAAATCAAGAACAGGTAGAGAACTGGAAAATCCACAAATATTTGGAAGTTAACTCACTCTTAAATGATCAGTGGATCAAAGAAGAAATTGCAAGGGGAATAATTAACTACCTTCAGATGAATGAAAATGAGAGCACAACATATCAAACCTTATGGGATGAAATGAAGGAAGTGCCGAGAGGGAAATTTGTAGCCCTAGTGTTACAATAAAAAAGAAGAAAGAGCTAAAAATCAAAGACCTAACTTCACACCTGGAAGAATTAGAATAAGAAGAGCAAACTAATCCCAAAGCAAGAAGAAGGAAAGAAGTTACAAAGATCAGAGCAGAAATTAATGAAATTGAGAATAAAAAATAATAGAGAGAATTAACAAAAGCAAACATTGGCTCTTTGAGAAGATCAATAAAATTGGCAAACCCTTAACTAGACTGACCATAAAAAAAAGTGAGATGATACAAATAAATAAAATCAGAAATTATAAGTGGCTTTACTACTGACTCCACAGAAATAAAAAGGATCATGAGAGGACACTATAACAACCATATGTGCACACATTAGACAACCTAGATGAAATGAACAAATGCCCAGAAATACGTGAACAACCTACATGGACTCAAGAAGAAATATAAACCTGCAACAGGCCAATTACAAGTAGAGATTGGATCAGTCATCAAAACCTCCCAATAAAGAAAAGCCTAGGGCCAGATGTCCTCATAGGTGAGTTCTACCAATCATTCCAAGGAGCATTAATACCAATACTACTCAAACTGTTTCAAAAAATTGAAAAGGAGGGAATATTTCCTAATTCATTCTATGGGGCCTACATCACCCTGACACCAAAGCCAGATAAAGATATTACAAGAAAGAAAATTACAGACCAATTTCACTAATGAATACAAATTCAGAAATCCTTGCAAATCAAATCCAACAGGACAGTAAAAGAATTATATCCCATGATCAGGTAACAACACAAGAAAGGCAATTAATGCAATACACCCCATTAACAAAACAAAGAGGAAAAGCCCACCTGAGCATCTCCATTGAGGCAGAAAAGGCATTTGATAAATCCAGTGTTCTTTCTTGATAAAAACACTGATAAATAAGAATAAAAGTAAACTTCCTCAACATGGTAAAGGGCATATATGAAAAACACATGGCTAACATAATACTCATTGTGAAAGAATGAAAGCTTTCCCTGTTAGATAAGGAATAAGACAAGAATGTCTGCTGTCACCACTGTTACTCAAAATTGAACTAGGAAGTTCTAGCCAGAGAAACTAGGCAAGGAAAAGAAATAAAAGGCATCCAAATTGGGAAAGAAGTAAAACTTTCACTGTTTGCAGATGACATGATCCTATTCATGGAAAGTCCTTAAAAATCTACAACAAAGCTCCTAAAGCTAACAAATAAATTTAGCAATGTGGTGGAGTACAAGATCAACACAGAAAAATCATTAGTGTTTGCATACTATAGTAATGAGCAATCTGAGGAGGAAATCAAGAAAAAAATTTCATTTACATTAGCAACTAAAGGAACCATCTAGGAATAAATTTAACCAAATATGTAAAGAAACTGTACACAGACAACTACAGAACTTTGCTCAAAAAAAACAAAGGAAACCTAAATAAATGAAAGGAAATTCTGTGTTTATGGATTGGAAGGCTAAATATGGTTAAGATGGAAATTCTACCCAAAATGATAAACAGATTCAATGCAATCCCAACCAGTATTTCAACAGGCCACTTTGCAAAAATGAAAATGCCAGTCATCAAATTTATTTGAATGGGGCCCTGAATAGTCAAAAACATTTTGAAAAAGAAGAAAAAGTGGGAGGACTTGCACTTACGGACTTTAAAGCATATTACAAAGTTATAGTGGTCAAAACAGCACGGTATTGGCACAACGATAGATATATTGACCAATGGAGATAGAGAGTTCAGGAATAGACCCTCACATTTATAACTAATTGATTTTTGACAAGGCTGCCAAGTCCACTCAATTGGGACAGAATAGTGTCTTTAACAAACGGTTGCAGGAGAATTAGAAATCCATATACAAAAGACTGGAAGAGGATCCCTATCTCACACCATATACAAAAATTACTCAAAATGGTTCAAAGACCTAAACATAAGAACCAGGAATAAAAAATTCCTAGAAGAAAATGCAGGGAAGCAACTTCAAGACCTTGCATTAGGCAATGGTTCCTTAGACTTTACACCCAAAGTACAAGCAATGAAAGAAAAAAAACAGACAATTAACCAAAATTAACAACTTTTGCATGTCAAAGGACTTTGTCATGGAAGTGATAAAACAATCTACTTAAAAGGAGAAAGTATTTGGAAACCACAAATCTGATAAGGTTTTAATATCCTCAGAATATATAAAGAGATCCTACAACTCAACAGTAAAAAGACAACCCAATTAAAAATGAACAAAAGACTTCAATAGATGTTTCCCCAAAGAGTGTAAACAAATGGCTAAACAGCACATAAAAAGATACTCAACACCACTAGTCATTAGGGAAATGCAAATCAATACCACAATGAGCTGTCATTTCACACCCACCAGAATGGCTACTATTTAAAAAAAGAAAACTACAAGAATTCAAGAGGATGTGGAGAAACAGGGACACTCATTGATTGCTGATGGGAATGTAAAATGGTGCAGCTGCTGTGGAAGAGAGTTTTGCAGTTCTTCAGGAAGCTAAGAATAGAATTTTCATATGACCTACTATGCTGGTTTGGATATATTATGTCCCCCAAAAAGCAATTATCTTTGATGCAGTCTTGTGTGGGCAGGGAATGTATTGTTGATTGGGTTGGAGACTTTTGATTGGATGTTTCCATGGAGATGGGATCACTCAACTGTGGGTGAGATCTTTCATTGGATAATTTCCATGGCGGTGTGGCCCCACCCATTCAACATGGGCCTTGATTAGTTCACTGGAGCACTACATAACCTCAGAGAGGAGTGAGCTTGCTACAGCCAAGAGGGCCACTTTGAAGACTGCACAGAAGCTGCGAGAGTAGCTACGGATGAGAGACAGTTTGAAGATGGCTTTGAAAGCAGACTTTTGCTCCAGAGAAGCCAAGAGAGGACAAACACCCCAAGAGCAACTGAAAGTGACATTTTGAAGAGGAGCTGTAGCCTAGAGAGGAATGTCCTGGGAGAAAGCCATTTTGAAACCAGAACTCTGGAGCAGATACCAGCCATGTGCCTAACCAGCTAACAGAGGTTTTCTGGATGCCATTGGCCATACTCCAGTGAAGGTACCTGTATTAGTTAGGGGTCTCTAGGGAAACAGAATCAATGAGAGTTGTCTATGACTATAAAATTTATAAAAGTGACTTATGCAACTGTGGGTATGCACAAGTCCAAATTCTGTAAAGCAGTCAGCAAACTGTCAACTCCAAGGAAGATGTCCAATGAACTCCTCAGGAAATGAACTGGCAACTTTGACGAACTCCTCAGGAAATGAACTGGGATCTTCTACGAACATGTTCAATGAACTCCTAAGGAAATGAACTGGCAACTTCGATGAACTCCTCAGGAAACACTTAGCTGGGCAGCTGAAGAAGATGTGAAGGTCCTCTATCTGTCTCACTTGTAAGTCTTCAACTGATTAATTGGATTAAATCCAGCCAATTGCATTCTCTCATTGTGGAAGACATGCCCTTTGGTGAATCATCAGTCACTGCTGCAGTCAATTGACTGATGATTTAATAAACCAGCTTGTTGGTTTATTAACCAGCCACAAACATCCTCACAGCAATTGTTAGGCCAGTGCTTGCTTGACCAGACAGCTGGGTATTATCACCTGGCCAAGTTGACACATGAACCTAACCATCACAGTCCACCCCTTGTCAACTTGGCAGTTATACACGTCACCTAAAACCATACTTTATCTCTAAGTAGATAACAATAACAGACATACATTTTACCTAACAATACTCCACTGTGCAGCGTACAGCTGGAAATGCACTAATCTCTCCAGAATATGGTGCAAGTCCTTGGGTGACATTAGCTCTTAAGATTGATTTCCTTTAGCTTAAATGCAGCAAAATGAACAGTATGGGTTATGCCATATGATAAGGGGGTAAGACAGAGAAGAAAGCAAAGATATTTGCTTTACAGACAAATACAAACACAATCATAACAAAACAAGGAGGAAATATTCATGCCTTCATAGTCCTCATTTCTGTAACTGGTCACATGGCCATAGTTCATATTTATCACTACCTTCTTCCACTACCCATTCCATGTTCCCTTTACCCTCAGCAAGCACTTGAGCTGGCCATGGTTCTTTGTCCGGTGGGGTGACCCAAACCTTCATTCCTTAAGTTTCTTGGCCATTGGTGGTCCTGCCTGGATTGGGTTGTTGCAGTTTTCCATTGACTTTAATCAGAGGGCATTGTAGTACTAAGAGATGCTCTAGGGGATCTCCTGTATTCTAGGAAAACTCTTTACTTCCATTGTGTAGTTGCAGTGCTATTTCCCCTTGACAGTCAGGATCAATCACCCCAGCCGGTACAGTAATCCCCTTCCTTGCCTGTTGATTCAGAGGCACAAGAAGCCCAAAGTGGCAAGGTGGCAGTCTTAACTTCCAGTTCAATGGGATTATTGTTGTGTTTTCTGGTGGAAGCACTTCTCCTTTTGGAACCAGGACCTGTAGACCAGCAGAGCTTAAGCTTGCAGGGACAGGAAGCAAAAATTTACCTAGTGGATCACTTGGTGTGATAGTGAGTGGTGCCACTCCTGTTTCCACCCCTTGATTCCTGGACCCATGAATCCTGGCTATAGGAAAAACAGCACCACAGAGTGGATGCTGATTCAGAGCATACACAGCCTCCTGGAGAACATTGCCTCAACCATGCAAGGTATTGCCACCTAGTTGGTGCCGTAATTGACTCTTCAACAAGCCATTCCACCATTCTATCAACCCAGCTGCCTCTGGATGATGGGGAACTTGGTAAGACCAGAAAATTCCATGACCATGTGCCCATTCCCTCACTTCATTTGCTGTGAAGTGGGTTCCTTGGTCTAAAGCAATGCTGTGTGGAATACCATGACAGTGAATAAGGCATTCTGTAAGTCCACAGATGGTAGTTTTGGCAGAAGCATGTTGTTCAGGGAAGGCAAACCCATATCTGGAGTATGTATCTATTCCAGTAAAAACAAATCACTGCCCCTTCCATGATGGAAGTAGTCCAATGTAATCAACCTGCCACAAGGTAGCAGGCTGATCACCTTGGGGAATGGCACCACATCAGGGACTGAGTGTGGGTCTCTGCTGCTGGCAGATTGGACACTCAGCAGTGGCTGTGGCCAGGTCAGCCTTGGTGAGTGGAAGTCCATGTTGCTGAGCCCATGCATAACCTCCATCCCTACCACCATGACCACTTTGTTCTTGAGCCCATTGGGCAATGACAGGAGTTTCTTGGGAAAGAGTCTCATTGGCATCCATGAAACAGGTCATTTTATCCACTTGGTTATTAAAATCGTCTTCTGCTGAAGTCACCCTCTGGTGAGCATTCACATGGGACACAAATATCTTCATGTTGTTTGCCCACTCAGAAAGGTCTATCCACATACCCCTTCCCCAGACTTCTTTGTCACCAATCTTCCAATCATGTTCCTTCCAAGTCCCTGACCATCCAGCCAAACCATTAGCAACAGCCCAGGAATCAGTATACAAATGCACCTTTGGCCAGTTCTCCTCCCAAGCAAAGTGAACAACCAGGTTCACTGCTCAAAGTTATGCCCACTGGGGGGATTCTCCCTCACTACTGTCCTTCAGGGATATCCCAGAAAGGGGCTACAGTGCTGCAGCTGTCCACTTTTGGGTGGTGCCTGCATATCATGCAGAACCACCTGTAAACCAGGCCCAAGTTTTCTCTTCCTCAGTCAACTGACTGTAAGGAACTCCCCAAGATGCCATAGCTGTGGGCTGGGAAAGAGAAGGTAAGGTTGAAGGAGTGGGGGCCATGGGCATTTGGGCCACATCCTTATGTAACTTACTTGTACCTTCAAGACCTGCTTGAGCTCCATCTCGTGTATACCATTTCCATTTTATGATGTAATGCTGCTGTGCATGCCCAATTTTATGGCTTGGTGGGTCAGACAATACCCAGCTCATGATAGGTAACTCAGGTCTCATGGTAACTTGGTGGCCCATGGTTAAGTGTAATGTCTCTACTAAGGCCCAATAGCAGGCCAACAGCTGTTTCTCAAATGGAGAGTAGTAATCTGCAGAGGATGGTAAAGCTTTCCTCCAAAATCCTAAGGGTCTGCATGGTGATTCTCCTATAGGAGCCTGCCAAAGGCTCCAAACAGCATCTCTATTTGCCACTGACACTTCCAGCACCATTGGGTCAGCTGGATCATATAGTCCAAGTGGCAGAGCAGCTTGCACAGCAGCCTGGACCTGTCACAGAGCCTCATCTTGTTCCAGTCCCCACTAGAAACTAGAAGCTTTTCTGGTCACTGTGTAAATGGGCTGGAGTAGCACACCTAAATGAGGAATATGTTGTCTCCAAAATCCAAAGAGGCCAACTAAGTGCTGTGCCTCTTTTTTGGTCATAGGAGGGGCCAGATGCAACAGCTTATCCTTCACCTTAGAAGGAATATCTCAACAGGCCCCACAGCACTGGACACCTAGAAATTTTACTGAGATGGAAGGCCCCTGTATTTTTGTTGGATTTATCTCCCACCCTCTGCCACACAAATACCTTACCAACAAATCTAGAGTAGCTGCTACTTCTTGCTCACTAGGTCCAATAAACATGATATCATCAATATAATGGACCAGTGTGATATCTTGTGGGAGGGAGAAATGATCAAGATCCCTGTGGGCAATATTATGACATAGGGCTGGAGAGTTGATGTAACCCTGAGGTAGCACAGTGTATGTAAACTGCTGGCCTTGTCAGCTGAATGCAAACTGTTTCTGATACTCCTTACTGAAGCAATTGAGAAAAAAGCATTTGCCAGATCAATAGCTGCATACCAGGTACCAGGGGATGTGTTGATTTGCTCAAGCAATGATACCACATCTTGGACAGCAGCTGCAATTGGAGTCACCACCTGGTTAAACTTACAATAATCCACTGTCATCCTCCAAGACCCATCTGTTTTCTATACAGGCCAAATAGGAGAGTTGAATGGAGATGTGTTAGGAATCACCACCCCTGCAACCTTCAAGGCCTTAAGAGTGGCATTAATCTCTGCAATCCCTCCAGAAATCCAGTATTGCTTCTAGTTCACTATTTTGCTAGGCAGGGGCAGTTCCAGTGGCTTCCACTTGGCCTTTCCCACCATAATAGCCCTCACTCCAGGACTCATGGAACCAATGTGAGAATTCTGCCAGTTGCTGAGTATGTCTATTCCAATTATGCATTCCAGCACTGGGGAAATAACCAAAGAATAGGTCCCGGGACCCACTGGACCCACTGTGAGACGGACCTGGGCTAAAACTCCATCAATCACCTGACCTCCATAAGCCCCAACTCTGACTGGTGGACTAGAGTGACATTTTGGGTCTCCAGGAATTAATGTCATTTCTGAACCAGTGTCTAATAACCCATGAAATATCTGATCATTTCCTTTTCCCTAATGCACAGTTACCCTGGTAAAAGGCCTTAGGTCTCCCTGGGGAAGGCTGGGAGGAAGATTAACAGTATAAATTTTTGGCAGTGTGACAGGGACCTTCCTGAAGGGTACCCAGCCTTCCCTTCATTCAAGGGGCTCTGGATCTGTAAACTGTCTCAAGTCTGGGAATTGATTAAGGGGCCATGACTCTCTGTTTTTGTAATTCAAGGGAAACTTTTGTTCATTGTGACCTAGAATTCTTCTGCCTATATAGTTCAAACAAGAATTTAGTCAATTGCCCATCTATTTTACTACTTGGTACTCCATGATCCACTAGCCAATGCCGTAAGTCTCTGGAGTTATATTATTTTGATTGCTGCTTTGAGCCTGTTTTCCATTATGGTAGCCATGCCCACCTTGTCTGTGGTGATTAACTGTAGCCACTTGGTTTCTGCCAACTCAGGACCTGATTTTACCCATTGTGTTTAATGATTCCAGTTCAGTGAGAGCAGTTCCTACAGTAATATCTGACCTACAGAGAAGGGCAACTACAGAGCTCTTCAGGGATGATGGAGCTAGTCTCACAAATTTATTCCTTATAGTCCTGGTAAAAGGTGTGTCCTCTGGACATTTCAGGGTTGTGTGAGCAGGTCTTCCATAATAAATCTCTCTAAGCCTTTGAATCCCCTCCTCCACATTGTATCAGGGCAGTTCTGGCATTTCAACCTCTGGTATTGCTCACCACCTTTTGATCCATATTTCAGCCAACCACCCAAACAGTCTGTTAACACCCTTTCTAACCCCTCGAGCTACAACATTGAATGCAGAGTCTCTGCTTAGTGGGCCCATAACAGTAAATTCAGCCTGATCCAACCTTATATTCCTTCCAGCATTATCCCACATCCTTAATATCCATTTCCCACACATATTCTGCTGGTTTCTGTCTGGAAAACTCATACAGTTCTTTTGGAGTATAACATACTTCTTCATGGGTCACACTTTGTACCTCACCCTTCAGGGTCTGTTGGGACTTTAGTCTAGTTATAGGTCTTGAAACAAAGACTGGTGGTGGGGGTGGGTCATGAAAAGAGTTAGAATTATCCCTCAAGCCATTTACCTCAGGACATTCTATTGCATTTTCATCTATTAAAACAGGATTAATCTCTCCAGACAGAGGAGTCAGGGCTGATTCCTCAGGGGAGGTGATTACAGGATTAGCAGGCACTGAAGGGTTAATTGCTTTAGGTGGGGGTTGGATGGCAGCCTCCTCAGGGAAGACTGGAGGTGGGGAAGCTGTTTCCTCAGGACAGCCCTCTACAGGTAAATCTAATAATGACTCAGCAGAATCCAGGGTTCCAATGTCCTCACTGCCATTATTATCAATCCATATGTCCCCATCCCAAGTTTCCAGATCCCATTCTTTTCCAATCAATGCCTTTACTTTAACAGCAGACACCCTGAGAGGTTGAGATTTTAGTTTATGTTGTAAATCTGCTGCTCACACAATGAGAGCCTGCATCTGGTTTTCAGAAACCTCAAGTCTGCTGGCACAGGAAAGATTTTCTTTCAGGGCACACATAGAAACCTTTACATCTGTCATATGGCATTTAAGTTTTGAATTTGAAGCCTTTAGCTTGTCCCTTTCTCTTACAACTTTATACAAAGTATCTAAGGGCAGCCAGCCAACATCATTGTACCTCTTAATTCTGCAAAACTCTGTGAAGGTGTTGAAAACACTGTCACCCAGAGCCTTGCTTTGTACTAGAGTATGATCAGGAGAATCAAACAGTGCTATTTTGGCTTATCTCCTTTGCCAAGTCATGCCATGGACTGTAAGTGCCCTCTTGATTATTGGAAATAGAGTCATTAGTGCCTTTGAATCTAATCAGAGTAGAAAATACATTGTAAAAGCCGATTTTAAGATTCTGTTTCTCAAGAACCACTCCCACTACCAAGTTGTATTAGTTAGGGTTCTCTAGGGAAACAGAATCAATGAGAGGTATCTCTGACTATAAAATTTATAAAAGTGACTCATGCAACTGTGGGTATGCACAAGTCCAAATTCTATAGAGCAGTCAGCAAACTGTCAACTCGAAGGAAGATGTCCAATGAACTCCTCAGGAAACGAACTGGCAACTTCAACGAACTCCCCAGGAAATGAACCGGCAACTTTGATGAACTCCTCAGGAAATGCTTTGCTGGGCAGCCAAAGAAGAAGTAAAGATCCTCTATCTGTCTCACTTATAAGTCTTCAACTGATTAATTGGATTAAATCCAGCCAATTGCATTCTTTCATTATGGAAGACACGCCCTTTGGTGAGTCATCAGTCACAGCTGCAGTCAATTGACTGATGATTTAATAAACCAGCCTGTTGGTTTATTAACCAGCCACAAACATCCTCACAGCAATTGTTAGGCCAGTGCTTGCTTGACCAGACAGCTGGGTGCTATCACCTGGCCAAGTTGACACATGAACCTAACCATCACAGTACCCAATTGTTAATGCCTTACCTTGGACACTTTATGGCCTTAAGACTGTAACTGTGTAACCAAATAAACTCCCTTTACAAAAGGCAATCCATTTCTGTATTTTGCTTAATGGCAGCATTAGCAAACTAGAACAGATTTTGGTACCAGAAAAGTGGGGTGCTGGTGCTGCTGTATTTGCAAATACCAAGCATGTTGGTATGGCTTTTTAAATGGATAAGGGGAAGATTCTGGAAGAATTGTGAGGAGCTCAATAGAAAAGGCCTAAACTGCTTTGAAGAGACTGTTAATGGAAATATGGACTCTAAAGTTACTTCTGATGAGGACTTGAGCAGAAATGATGAATGTGTTGTTGCAAACTGGAAGAAAGGTGATCCTTGTTTTAAAGTGGCAGAGAATTTGGCAAAATTGTGTCCTGGTGTTGGATGGAAGGCAGAATTTGAAAGTGATGACCTGGAATATTTAGTTGATGAGATCTCCAAGCAGAATATAGACGTAGCCTGGCTTTTACTTGCAGCTTGTAGTAAAATGTCAGAGGACAGAGATAAGCTGAGAAATGAACTCTTGGTTTCAAAGAAACCAGAAATTTATGGCCTGAAAAACTCTGGGATTCCAGGGGGTGAAACTCCAGAAGCTACAGCCCAATGTGAGGATGTAATAAAGCATGGAACTCAGCCACCATTTCAGTACAAGCCAAGATTGGAGAAGCAGTTACACAGAAAGGATTTGTGGAAAATCCTATTGTCTGACAGCTTTGACCCATCTGTGCTTCATGCAAAGCCAACAGAATTTTTGGAAGATCTTTATAGACAGAGCCACTGCCCACCAGGACTGGAGGAGATAGACAAGGAAAAAATTGAAGAAAAAATTTCTTCAAAGATAGAGCCATGGAGGTTGAGGTCTAGAGTCAAGAGGTCTCAGGCTAGGAGAGTGGAGTGGCTCATGTGCATGGAAAGGGTGAGTTTGCCCCAGAGGTCTAGGGTAGGCCATCCACCTCAATGTTCAGGAAAGGTGTTGCCAACTTAGGCCTCAAAGAGGGTGGAGAGCATTCCCAGAGGACTGGGGAGAGCCTGGCCACCACCCCACTGTTCTGAAGGGGTTGAGCATCTGCCCCAGAGTTGGAAGAGAATCCAGATACTGCCCCAATGTTTCAGGAGGGTGGGGCCAAGAAGGTGGTCTCCTCAATGTGTGGGTATGTTGTAGCACTCACCCCAGCATTTGGAGAGGAAAGGGCTGCCACAAAGGCCCTTAGGAAGGGTTAGACTCCCGCTCTTTCAAGCCCCAAGGATGTAACAGCATTCTGTAAATGACTCTCAGACTTTGAAATCTAGTGGAGTTTGCCCTGTGGGTTTTAGGAACTGTTTTGGTCCCTTAAACCCTGTTTTCCTTAATGTTTCTTCTTATGGCAATGGGAATGTTTATCCTATGAATGTCCCTCCTTTGTATGTTGGAAGCACATAACTTGTTCTAAGTTCACAGATCCACAGCTAAAGGGGAATTTTGCTTCTGGACAGATCATGCTTGTAACTGATTTTGATGGAATTTTGTACTTAACTATTGTTACTGAAATGATTTAAGTTTCTGTGATATTGTAAATGGATGAATGTATTTTGTATATGGAAAGATCATGTCATTTTGGGGTCCAGGGGGTGGAATGTGCTGGTTTGGATGTATTATGTCCCCCAAAATGCAATTATCTTTGATGCAGTCTTGTGTGGGCAGGAAACATATTGGTGTTGATTGGGTTGGAGACTTTTGATTGGATGTTTCCATGGAGATGTGATCACTCACCTGTGGGTGAGATCTTTCATTGGATAATTTCCATGGAGGTGTGGCCCCACCCATTCAACATGGGCCTTGATTAGTTCACTGGAGCACTACATAAGCTCAGAGAGAAGGAGTGAGCTTGCTACAGCCAAGAGGGCCACTTTGAAGACTGCACAGAAGCTGAGAGAGTAGCTATGGATGAGAGACGGTTTGAAGATGGCTTTGAAAGCAGACTTTTGCTCCAGAGAAGCTAAGATAGGACAAACACCCCAAGAGCAACTGAAAGTGACATTTTGAAGAGGAGCTGTAGCCTAGAGAGGAATGTCCTGGGAGAAAGCCATTTTGAAACCAGAATTCTGGAGCAGACACCAGCCATGTGCCTAACCAGCTAACAGAGGTTTTCTGGACACCACTGGCCATCCTCCAGTGAAGGTACCCAATTGTTAATGTCTTACCTTGGACACTTTATGGCCTTAAGACTGCAACTGTGTAACCAAATAACCCCCTTTATAAAAGCCAATCCATTTCTCGTATTTTGCTTAGTGGCAGCATTAAAAAACTAGAACACCTACCTATCCTGTAACTATGTATATACACCAAAGATATGAAAGCAGTGACTCAAACAGATATTTGCACACTGGTGTACTTAGCAGCTTTATTCACAATGGGCAAAAGATGGAAGCAACCCAAGTGTAAATCAACTGATAAATAGATAAAGAAAATGTGATATATATAATGGAATATTATTCAGCCATTACAAGGAATGAAGTCCTGATGTATGCAGCAACGTGGATGAGCCTTGAGGACAATATGCTGAGTGAAATATGCCAGACACAAAAGGGAAAATATTGTATGATCTCACTGGTATGAATTATAATAAGCAAACGCATAGAATTAGAATCTAGAATATAGGCTATCAGAGGAAATAGTCAGATTACAGAATGGGGAGTTGATGCTTAATTTTGCACAGAATTTCTATTTAGATTAATTATAATTGTTTGGAAATGGATGGTGGTGATGGTAAAGCATTATTGTAAGTGTAATTAACAGCACTGAATTATATAGTTGGATGTGGTTAAAAAGAGAAACTTTAAGTCATCTACATTACTAAAATGAAAGTTAGAAAATAAAACATAGCACTGTGTAACACAGTGAACCTTATCATAGACAATGAATAGTTAACAGCAAAAATATAGGAATGCTCTTTCATAAATCATAAAAAATGTATAAAACTAAGTGTTAATAATAGGGTGGTGAGAGGACCCAAGGGCTGGGGCCCCACCCCTTCCTCCATTATGAGATACATGCAGTCCCCTGCATGACCAGCAACATCCCCCCGGGGGGAAAGCATTAAAACTTTCCTCCTGTAATAACTGTTAGTAACCAAATCCTGCAAGAACTTGTAACCAAACCATGTGAGAAACTCCATTGTCACAAACCTTTATAAGCACTCCCCCTGCCTGGCACTCCTCTCTCTCCACATGGGATGGCAGAATGCTAACTTCACTTTCCAAACCCCCTGCCATGGGGAAAAAAAGTCTCCTGTTTTGTAAGTCCCTAATGTCCCTAATTAAACTCATGTGTAATTCCATGCCAGATGTGTTCTTTGGTCTTGGGGCTAATCTGAGTTGGAACATTTGGCATGCCAGCTGGGATACCAAGGAACCTCCAGCTGTAATGGGCATGATGAGTCCCAGGAAAGGAGACTCTCAGGGGTGAATCCTGGGATGGTCTGAGACATCCATGTGGGACAGGGTGGCAGCCCTCCTGGATAAGTGGGAGCCACTGAGGGAGTAAGGCAATGCCCAGAACTCCCTAGCTGGATTGCTGGTTCTCCTGAAACAAGATACAGGGTGGTTAGGATTTCATAAGAAAAGGGAGAGCCATCAGGTGGCTTGGGGTGTTGCATGGCCTCCATTAGTTGCTGTGTGCTAGGCCATGAAAGATGCTCTGGCAGTCAAAGTGCAGGTTTGTTGCCTTGAAGAACTTAAGTTAGAAAGAGACATGTGGATAGCCCAAGAAGATTTGAAAGATGCATTAAATAAGAGGTTGTACTGTATAGATAAAAGTTTAGAGATATTAGCATGCTGGCATGTTACAGTGAGAGGGCATAAGCTGCCCAAAGGGAAGGTCAGGTAGCTGTATTATGAATTGTCCTGACTGGGATCCCAAAGTGTGGGACCCCATTGATTTTTCTTCAGATAAAAATGAATACCCATCTGACTCAGAACTTCACATTGAGGAAATTAGGCATGTTCATCTTCTGGTCCAATAAAAAATCAAAATGGAGCAAATACAACACCCTGATCCCCAGACAGAGGCAATGGCACTGCAGCTGCCACTGCTCTAGCAGTACCTCCTGATCAAAAGATGCTGGTTACAATGCAAGATTATACTGCCAGTGAATCATGGGAAATCAGGAATCCATACAAAAAACAGAGAAATTTTTACCAAATTGTCTGCTGCATCTGTGGGACACTGGTACAGAGGGAATAGTGCTTTCAGGACATGAAATAAGCAAATTGGCCTCTATTACCATTCACCCTTTTCTCTGCCAATGTATATATTCCTTATCCACCCATCCTGAGTCCAGCTCACTATTAAATTGGTTAGTGATTCAGTGTAAAGAAAATTGGCCGCATGTGGGGGACACACCCCATGTCACCCCCCATTGGTGTACACTTGATGAATTACAAGATATATTAAGGGGGCTAGGAATGTTGCTAACTTTGTGGGATCAGATAACAAAACTTTCACCATGGGCATAAAAAAGGCAATCTTTCAAACTACTCTGAATCAATGGTATGGGACACTGGTGCCCATTTTTAAAACATTGGTGGGGCAACACATCTCCAGGGACACCTAATTAGTAGCAGATCCAGGGGAATCTGAACACCTATGGTGGAAAGTGGTTGGAGTCAGGGCTATGTTCCATTCCCCAAAATGACATGATGGTCCAAACCATGTGTTGCACAGTCAGATGTGGGTAGACCTAATAGCTGCTGGAACTAAAATTGAAGAGATTAATAGCTGAACCCTGTGCTACTAAGTTTATGGAGTAAGTTATTAAAATGGCAGAGATACACCATATTTAGAACCAGATCCCCAAAGGTAGAAACAATCTCTGGCCAAAAAACTTGGCCCTTACAATATAAAGAGCCTCCAACTCTCCCTGCCAAGGAGGCATGGCAAGCCTCTTTTCCTCTCACAGGGACAAGTCAAGATTCCTCAAATAAAAGCTATAAATGGGGAACACTGGGGATCAGAGGCTGCATATTGAGTTAACTATTTTCTGGCCCCCCATTATTGAACATAAAATTTCAGCATGAGTGAATACTGGAGCAAAATGCACCTGAATATATGGAAAATGGCCATGGCCCAGAGGGCCTACATTAGGCATCACCAGGTATAGAGGTCAAAGTATTAAAGCAACACAATTACCAATACAGATTAACCAGCTACCATCTCAAAAGTACACAGTGTACATACTCTCATTCCAGAATATATATTAGGAATTGATATTTTGCAGAATATCACTGTGCAAACTTCTGTAGGTTAATTTCGTCTTGGAAGCCAAGTGGTCAAAACTATCGAATGATGGCATACTAAGTGGTCACCGGTAAAGGTAACTTCCCATAGACACACAGTAGCAGTGTGTCAATATAAGTTGCCAGGGGACATCAAGGAATTTAATCCCCACTTACAGCTCATTTAATAGTCCAGCCTGGACGGTAAGAAAAATCAATGGAACCTGATGAATGGCTACTGGTTATAAAGAGTTTAACAAAGTAACTCTTCCTTTGTTTGCAGCTGTACCAAATATAACTACTTTGCTAGAGAGCATAAGTATGCAATTGAGTCAGTTTCATTTTGTGTTAGACCTCACTAATGCTTTTCTTAGTATCTCCTTAGAACCCTCCAGCCAGCTTGCCTTTGCCTTCATGTGGGAAAGACAACAATGGGCATTTGTCATGCTACCACCCAAGGATATCTTCATGGTCTTACTATGTGCCATGGTTTGGTAACTTAAGATTTAAAAATGTGGAAACCTCCAGCAGAGGTCACTCTCTTTCATTATACTGATGATGTTATGTTGACAGGTAATTCTCTTGCAGAATTAGAAACTGCTGCTAAGATTATTCCCTCTGCTATTGTTGATAAAGTGCAAAATTACCCCATTCCACAAACTCCTAAACAGCTCATGGCCTTCCTTGGTTTGTTGGGTTATTGGAGACCATTTATACCCCATTTGGTGCTGATTCTAAAACCTTTGTACATTCTACTTAGGAAAGGAAAAACATGGGAACAGGGTGTTCCACAGAAGGCTGCTTTTCAAAAAGCCAAACAGGTTATTGCACAGGCTCAGGCTTTATGGGGAGTGGACCAAGATGTGCCTTGTGAATTAGATGTGGTCATTACTGATATTGGCTTGGGTGGGGCTTGTGGCAATGGCAACAGGCAAAGTGAGTTCCCATTGGCTTTTAGTCTCAGCTTTGGAAAGGAGCTGAACTCTGGCACAGTCCTTAGAAAAACAACTGTGTGCTGCCTATAGTGCCCAGCTACAAGTTGAAAGACTCATCCAAAAAATGCCCTGTGTCATTGTGCACTTCTATCCCCATACAAGGGTGGGAAAAAGTCACAGCAAATAAACCACATCCAGGGTGTTCTTAGCTGAGCACTCTGACAAAATGGAAAGTCTATCTGCTGCAATTCAGTGTCTTTGACAGCAGTCCCTTAAGTACAGAAATGCATGATATTCTAGGACCAGTGTCCAATGTGGATGCTTGACTCTCCCTGCTGATCCTCCCAAGGTGGCTGTTTCTGTGCCCCATTGACAGATGTGGCAGTATATCAGAGTCTGCCTGGTATACTGATGGATCAGCACATGGGCAGCCTGCCACCTGGACTGCAGTAGTTGTGATGGACATATAAAGTGGGAAACTGGGACTATGCAAAGCAGCCAATGGGCTGAATTAAGGGCTGTATTGATGGCCATTGTTCATGAACCAGGAGATGAACTATTTGCATTGACAATTTGGCAGAATAGCAGGGTTTAACAGTGCAGGTAGCCATGTGGAAGCAAGAGCAATGGATCATTATTGGCTACCCCTTATGGGGGAAAGAAATGTGGGGATATTTCTGGGCTGCCTGCTACAAGTGCAAGATAACTGTTCCATGTTTCTGCCATAACACTGACCCTGGTAATATCAAAGCAGATGCTTTAGCAAAAGTCTGTGGCCTGGATCCAACCTCCCATGAGGCTGCTGAAAGTCTGCATAGGAAAACAGGACACTGAGGAAATGAGACTCTGTGGAGACTGGTGCAGCAATTCCAGTTGTCCTTCATGAGGCAACAGCTGAAAGACATTGTGAATGCCTGCTCCTCCTACTCACTGCAATGATCAAAAATGCTTCCTTACCAACTCGGTCACATCAGCCATGAGCAGATCCCAGTCACCAAATGGCAAGTAGACTACATGGACCCCTTCCCTTATCTGAGAGTACTAAATACAACTTTACAGCCATAGACATGGCTACTGGGCTGTTACTGGTCTTCCCAGTAGGAAAAAATCAACCAAAGTTCTGCAATACATAGCCTAGAGAGATTAAGTGCTTTATTTGGGGTCCCCACACATGTGTACAGTGATAGAGGGACCCCCTTTACCAGGAAATTAACCCAAGCCTGGGCTACTGAACATGACATCCTATGGACATTTCATTTTCCATACAATCCCAAAGCTCTGGGGTTAACTGAAAGAATGAATCGGCTTTTGAAAGAGCAGCTAAAAGATGACAAACAATCCCTGTAGCAGTAGACCCATCAGTTATGTCCAGCCCTCACCAGCCTCAATTCACAACCTTGAGCTTCCTGTTGAGTTGGTAGCTGTGGGACCCAAGCAAGTGCTGCAAATTCAGGTAAAATGACTAGCAACATTACAACCACAGCAAGATAATGAAAATAATTTGCTTTTACTTGCATCACAAGCATTAGAAATTGGAGAAAATAAGGTTGATTGGCCATGATCCAGGCCAATGCAGTCATGCCAGTTGGGAATCCTAAGCCCATGCGGTACTGGGGTTACCTAAGATTTAAGATATATCCAACCCAGGAACACCCCCATACCTCAAGGTACTGTATGTATGACTTTATGTACACATTATGCCTAAGCTAACTAGAGATTTAACTCCGGAAGACTTCCTGCAATTGCATGGGAGAGAGAGTGATATATAAACCCCCCTCATAGCAACCTTCCCCCAGGAACTTTTCTGTTCACTAATGAAAACTTAGCTTGTATATCAGTGGGAATTGCCCCTTTTTGTTCCCCATAAGCATCTTTCTTTTCACCCATAACACCCTAAGGACCTCAGCAGTAACTTATGCCCACAATTGAACCCAATGTTGGGTTTGCACAGACTTGACACCTTTAGGTGCTACCAGTCTTTCTTGGACTGTAACCCCTGTGAACTGGACTGGATGGAACATCCTGCTGGTCTGGCAGAATTCAATGCATTGAATTGCACAGATTTTATCAATTGTCAGTGACATCTCATTGTGGGTTTTTTATTTCTGTGTGTGGGGATGCCTAGTGTTCTGCGGTCTTATACTCCAATGTCTATCCTATTGTCAATCTAGTCTGCTGTATGGGGGTGGATTGTGAGGACCCAGGGCCTGGAGCTTCACTCTCTTCTCCATTATGAGATACAGGCAGTCACCTGCATGACCAGCAACAGCCTCCCACCCCAGGGAGGGAGTCATTAAAACTTCCCTCCCTAAATGTCTGTTGATAACCAAATCTTGTGAAAACTTGTTGCAGTCAAATCTCATGAGAAACTCTGTTGTCACAAACTTTTTCCGCACCCCCCCCAACCACCACCACCCCTTTCAGCACTCCTCTTTCTCTCTCTGCTTGGAATGGCAGAACTGTGAATTCACTTTCCTGACCCACTGCCATCAGAAAAAAAATGTCTCCTGTTTTGTAAGTCCCTAATTAAACTCATGGTTAAGTCTGTGCCAGGCATGTTCTTTGGTCTTTGGCTAATCTGGGTTGGAAAAGGTAGTACCTGGGAAAAATACACCTAATATGAAGTATGGATGATAGTTGCTAGTATTATTTTAATAATATTTCATCAATTGTAACAAAGGTGACTACTGTTAAAAAAATAGTGCAATTACAAAAAAGTGCTATCACCAATGTTAACAAATGTTCCACACCAATCCAAAGTGTTAGTGGTGGGGTGACATATGGGAATCTTGTATTCTACTCATTATTGTTCTGTAAAACCACAACTTTTCTAAAAAAAAAAAATTAAAAAAAGATTTTGGGACATAGGTTCTTGCAATGGAAAAAAGAATGTATAAATAGAACTTCATAGGAAATCTATGACTTCTGTTTAGCCTACTCACTATTGCTTAGTTCTGTGACTTAAATTCCAGAACCTTTAATAATGCAAAATACATATTAAATATTACTAAGTGGACTCTCTAAAATATGTTCTCATTTGCTAAATACTGACTCTGGGCTTCTTTTGATATTTTCCACTGTTAACTGTATAATAGCATTAAAAATGTTTGAAGTAGTTGATTCTCTAGAGGGTTTTCCAACATGTTATGGTAAAATAGTTTTAAATAAATTGGAGTTTGATTTTTTTCTTCAAGCTACAAAATTAACAATGATTAATTTGAATATAATTTTTACAATAAAACAATATAGCCATATAAGTTTGTATTATATATGGTTTCTCATGAAGAATTGCCAAATATAATTTCAATAAGAGAGCAGTAGTTGAAAAATACACAATACTATTGATAAATAAAAATGCCAATAGTGTATAAAAGCTTTATTACACTCTTGATCCATGTGCATTATCACCTGTACTGATGTAAGTTCTTAATAATATCCTTTGCATTTTTTGAACAGGTTTTGAACTTTCTCTGACTTATGAATTTTATTCTTCAACAGGAAAGTCTCACAACAAAGCCACGAGAAAGATAGATTAGTGATCCATTTGACAGAACACAGCTTAGACCAAAGGTGTATTCCTCCTTTTAATTGTTGTAAGATTGCATTTCCCTCCTTCCTTATTAGATGTAGTTAAAACTCTAAGACAAGGGAAATATTGAAAGATGTAAAAGAAAACTCATTGTAAGCATTTAGAAAAGCAGCTTAATTAAAACTCAGTTTGCTGCATTTTGTGAGCTTTCTATAGTTTTGTTAACAGACTTTGTTAACAAGGCATCAAAAAAGCAATGAGAAGAGAGGCAGGGCAAGATGGTGGCGTAGTGAGGTGTAGGTTTTAGTTACTCCTCCAGAGCAGTAGGTAGACAGCCAAGAACTGCATGGACCAGACACCAGAGAGCAATTTGACTTTGGGCATACTACATACAACACTCATGAATGTGTGGAACAGCTGAAATCAGGAAAGTGTGTAAGTTCTTGTGGCCAGGGAACCCGTGTCCCTCTCTGCCAGGCTCAGTCCCTTGGGAAGAGGGGCTGTCTCTGCTGGGAATGAGGAAAGAGAACTGCAGTTGTGGCTCTGATTGAATTCTCAGACTGCTGATTGAATCTCCAAACATAGACAGACTGAGACCAGACACCAGAGAATCTGGGAGCAGTTAACCCAGTGGGGAGGAGATAGGGCTAGCAAAAACAGCCAAAAAAAAAAAAAAACCTAAAAATAAAAACAGAATTTTTGGAGTTCTGGTGAGCATAAAATGGAGAAGGGCAGGGCCCAAACAGAATCAGGGTCATATGCTAATATAGCGGGTGAGGTCCCTTGTCTGAAGAGTCCATTTCTCTGCTTTCTTGATTGTTCCTTAATGGTCCTCCTAACCTCCTTGTCTCTTAGCATTTCAATAGCCCATTAGATCTGCAAGGAGGGTCTTTTTTCTTTTTTTTAAATCTTTTTGTTTTCTAAAACAATTACTCTAAGAAACACATTACAGAAAGACTCAAAAACTTGAAACTTGGGCCCAGGCAAGAGTAGACCTAAGATAGCTTTGAGAGACAAAGCAATAAGTCTAGTGGCTGAAAAATTCACTAGACACCACAACTCCCCAAGAAAAGGGGGGTGTCCCCTTACAGCCATCTTCCTGGAGGGCTGGGAATGCTCCTGCCTGACACCAGCACCACAGCTGAGAGGTGCCCCAAACAACCCAGTGTGATGGGAAGTGTTTCCAACAACATGTACACACATCACAACATCAGGTGTGGACAATAGCCTTTCACCCACCTGCAGCTAATTGACCCAGAGCTGGGAAGGAGGAGATGTGTGAAAAGGGGGAAATTAACATGCCCCATTCAGCCATCCTTTCAGCAGACTGAGAACACTCCTACACAGCCCTAAAGCCCAGAACTTCCCTTGGGGGATGGTGCTTACCTGTGACATAGCACAGTCTTCCCTCAGTAGAGGCCCTAGGAGGGCACAGCTTAGAAGAGGGATCCACTCATGGGTCCCAGGGACCATATGCCAATAACAAGGACTTGTGGGTCATCAGCAGAGATAAACTGGGCGAGACTGAAGTGAAGGATTAGACAATTGCAATAGTTTTAAATCTCCAGGAACACCTTGGAGATTTGATTATTGAAGCCACCCTCCCTCTCTAACCGCTCAGACACATGTGACACACTTAGGGCAGGCAGCACCAACTACACATGCAAACTTTGTGCACCCATTGGACCCCACAAGACTCACACCCCTGCTCACCACATATAAAAAATTGGGGAGAACTGGCTTGAGCGGAGTAGATGGCTTGCAGATGCCACCTGCTGGTTAGAGAATGTGTACTTCACCAAGCTGTAGATCTGACAAATTGGAGATAAGTGTTTGAAGCAGTCTGTATAAACTAAAAAAACACTATCAAGTAAAGCAAATGCAAAGAGGCCAAAAACAACAGAAAATTTTAAAGCATATGAAAAAAACAAATTTGGATAACCTAAACCCAAACACCTAAATCAAAAGATCAGAGGAGATACAGTACTTGGAGCAATTAATCAGAGAACTAAAGACAAACAAGGAGAGCATGGCACAGGATATAAAGGACATGAAGAAGACCCTAGAAGAACAAAAAGAAGAAATTGCAAGACTAAATTAAAAAAATAGATGATCTTATGGAAATAAAAGAAACTGTTGACCAAGTTAAAAAGACTCTGGATACTCATAGTACAAGACTAGAGGAAGCTGAACAAATCAGTGACTTAGAGGATGACAGAACAGAATATGAAAGAACAAAAGAAAGAATGGGGGAAAAATAAAAAAAAATTGACATGGGCCTCAGGGATATGATAGATAATATAAAACATCCAAATGTAAGATCCATTGGTGTTCCGTAAGGGGAAGAGAAGGGTAAAGGTCTAGGAAGGGTATTCAAAGAAATTGTCAGAAACTTCCCAAATCTTCTAAACACCATAAATACACAAATCATAAATGCCCAGCAAACTCCAAATAGAATAAATCCAAATAAACCCACTCTCAGACATATTCTGATCAGATTGTCAAATACTGAAGAGAAGGAGCAAGTTCTGAAAACAGCAAGAGAGAAGCAATTCACCACATACAGGGGAAACAGCATAAGACTAAGTAGTGACTACTCAGTAGCCATCATGGAGGCAAGAAGGCAGTGGCATTACATATTTAAAATTCTGAGAGAGAAAAATTGCCAACCAAGAATTCTTTATCCAGCAAAGCTTTCCTTCAAATTTGAGGGAGAGCTTAAATTTTTCACAGAGAAACAAATGCTGAGAGAATTTGCTAACAGGAGACCTGCCCTACTTGGGATACAAAAGGAAGATCTGCCAACAGATAAGCAAAGAATGAGAGAGAGAGAGATGGAGAAAGGTTCATTACTAAAGAGATTCAGTATGGGTACATTAAAGGACATTAAGAAAGAGAGGGAAAAAATATATCTGACAAACATAAACCAAAGGATAGGATGGCTGATTCAAGAAATGCCTTCACAGCAATTACACTGAATGTAAATGGATTAAACTCCCCAATTTAAAGATATAGATTGGCAGAATGGATAGAAGGAAAAAAAAAAGAACCATCAATATGTAATATGTTGCATACAAGAGACACATCTTAGACAGGGACACAAAGAAATTGAAAGTGAAAGGATAGAAAAAAATATTTCAAGCAAGCTACAGCCAAAAGAAAGCAGGAATAGCAATATTAATCTCAGATAAAATAGACTTTAAGTGCAAGGATGTTATGAGAGGAAAAGAAGGTCACTACATACTAATAAAAGGGGCAATTCAACAAGAAGAAATAATAATCATAAATGTTTATGCACCCAATCAAGGTGCCACAAAATACATGAGACAAACACTGGCAAAACTAAAGGAAGCAATGGATGTTTCCACAATAATTGTGGGAGACTTTAACACATCACTATCTCCTATAGAGAGATCAACCAGACAGAAGACCAGTAAGGAAACTGAACACCTAAACAATCTGATAAATGAATTGGATTTAACAGACATATATAGAACATTACATCCCAAATCACCAGGATACACATTCTTCTCCAGTGTTGATGGAACTTTCTCCAGAATAGATCATATGCTGGGACATAAAACAAGGCTCAATAATTCTAAAAAGATTGAAATTATTCAAAGCATTTTCTCTGACCACAATGGAAGATAATTAGAAGTCAATAACCATCAGAGACTTAGAAAATTCACAAATACCTGGAGGTTAAACAACAAACTCCTAAACAATCAGTGGGTTAAAGAAGAAATAGCAAGAGAAATTGCTAAATATAGAGAGATGAATGAAAATGAGAGCACAACATATCAAACCCTATGGGATGCAGCAAAAGCAGTACTGAGGGGGAAATTTATAGCACTAAATGTACACATTGAAAAGGAAGAAAGAGCTAAAGTCAAAGAACTAATGGAACAACTGAAGAAGCTAGAAAATGAACAGCAAACCAATTCCTAAACCAAGTAGAAGAAAAGAAGTAACAAAGATTAAAGCAGAAATAAATGACATAGAGAACAAAAAGACAACAGAGAAAATAAATAACACTAAAAGTTGGTTCTCTGAGAAGATGAACAAGATTGACAAGCCCCTAGCTAGAAAGACAAAATCAAAAAGAGAGAAGACCCAGATAAAGAAAAGAGTGAATGAGAAAGATGACATTACTGTGGATCCTGAATAAATTTAAAAAATTATAAGAGGATACTATGAACATCTGTATGCCAAAAAACTGGGTAATATAGAGTAAATGGACAATTTCCTGGAAACATTTGAACAACCTAGACTGACCAGAGAAGAATTAGAAGGCCTCAACCAACCAGTCACAAGCAAAGAGATCCAAACAATCATCCAAAAGCTTCCCACAAATAAATGCCCAGGGCCAGATGGCTTCACAGGGGAATTCAACCAAACTTTCCAAAAAGAACTGACACCAATCTTGCTTGAACTATTTCAAAACATCAAAGAAAATGGAAAACTACCTAACATATTTTATGAAGCTAATATCAATCTAATATCAAAACCAGGAAAAGATGCTACAAAAAAGGAAAACTACAGGCCTATCTCCCTAAGGAATATAGATACAAAAATCTCAACAAAATACTTGCAAATCAAATCCAAAGACATGTTAAAAAATCATACACCATGACCAAGTGGGGTTCATTCCAGGCATGCAAGGATGGCTCAACGTAAGAAATCAATCAATGTACTACAACACATTAACAAATCAAAAGAGAACAATCAAATGATCTTCTCAATATATGCTGAAAAAGCATTTGACAAAATTCAACATCCCTTTTTGGTAAAACACTTCAAAAGGTAGGAATTGAAGGAAACTTCTTCAATAAGATAAAGAGCATGCATGAAAAACCCACAGCCAGCATAGTACTCAATGGTGAGAGACTGAAAGCCTTCCCTCTAAGATCAGGAATGAGACAAGGATGCCCACTATTATCACTGTTATTCAACATTGTGCCAGAAGTGTTAGCTAGGGAAATCCAGGAGGACAAAGAAATAAAAGGCATCCAAATTGGAAAGGAAAAGTAAAACTGTCATTATTTACAGATGATATGATCTTATATCTGGAAAACCCTGAGAAATTGATGATACAGCTACTAGAGTTAATAAATTTAGCAAAGTAGCAGGATACATGATTAATGCACGTAAGTCAGTAATGTTTCTACATGCCAGAAATGAGCAAAGTAAAGAGACACTCAAGAAAAAGATACCATTTTCAATAGCAACTAAAAAAGTCAAGTACCTCAGAATAAACTTAACCAAATCTGTAAAAGATCAGTACAAAGAAAACTACATAACTCTACTAAAAGAAATAAAAGGGGACCTTAAAAGATGGAAAAATATTCCAGGTTCATGGATAGGAAGACTAAATGTCATTAAGATGTCAATTCTACCCAAACTCATCTACAGATTCAATACAATCCCAATCAAAATTCCAACAACCTACTTTGCAGACTTGGAAAAGCTAGTTATCAAATTTATTTGGAAAGAGAAGATGCATCGAATTGCTAAAAACACTCTAAAAAAGAAAAATGAAGTGGGAGGACTCACACTCCCTGATTTTGAAGCTTATTATAAAGCCACAGTTGTCAAAACAGCATGGTACTGGCACAAAGATAGACATATTGATCAATGGAATCAAATTGAGAATTTGGAGATAGACCCCCAGATCTATGGCCGACTGATCTTTGCTAAGACACCCAAAGCCACTGAATTGGGACATAACATCTTTTCAACAAATGGGGCTGGGAGAATTGGATATCCATATCCAAAAGAATGAAAGAGGACCCCTACCTCACACCCTACACAAAAATTAACTCAAAGTAGATCAAAGATCTCAATATAAAAGACAGTACCATAAAACTCCTAGAAGATAATGCAGGGAAATATCTTCAAGACCTTGTATTAGGTGGCCACTTCCTAGACCTTACACCCAAAGCACAAGCAACAAAAGAAGAAGTAGATAAATGGGAACTCTCAAGCTTAGAAGTTTCTGTACCTCAAAGGAATTTGTAAAAAAGGTGGAGAGGCAGCCAACTCAATGGGAAAAAATTTTTGGAAACCATGTATCTGACAAAAGACTGATATCTTGCATATATAAAGAAATCCTACAACTCAATGACAATAGAAAAGACAGCCCAATTATAAAATGGGGAAAAGATATGAAAAGACAGTTCTCTGAAGAGGAAATACAAATGGCCAAGAAACACACGAAAAAATCTTCAGCTTCATTTGCTATTAGAAAGATGCAAATTAAGACCACAATGAGATACAATCTCATACCAATTAGAATGGCCGCCGTTAAACAAACAGGAAACTACAAATCCTGGAGAGGATGTGGAGAAATTGGAACTCTTATTCACTGTTGGTGGGACTGTATAATGGTTCAGCCACTCTGGAAGTCAGTCTGGCAGTTCCTTAGAAAACTTGATACAGAGTTACCCTTCGATCCAGTGATAGAACTTCTTGGTATATACCCAGAAGATCTGAAAGCAGTGACATGAACAGATATCTGCATGCCAATGTTCATAGCAGCATTATTCACAATTGCCAAGAAATGGAAACAACCCAAATGTCCTTCAACAGATGAGTGGATAAAGAAAATATAGTATATAAACACAATGGAATACTACATGGCAGTAAGAAGAAATGATGTTGTGAAATATATGACAACATGGATGAACCTTGAAGACATAATGCTGAGCAAAATAAAGCCAGACACAAAAAGAGAAATATTATATGCTGCCACTAATGTGAACATTGAAAAATGTGAAATAAATTGTTTATTACGTAGAATGTAGGGGAACTAGCGATAGCAATTAAGGAAGGGGAAATGATAACCCAATAAGAACAAATAAGTTATCATGGGCAAATTTAATTTTCTGGGAATGCCCAGGAATGACTATGGTTTGTTAATTTCTGATGGGTATGGTAGGAACAAGTTCACAGAAATGTTGCTATATTAGGTTATTTTTGTGGGGTAGAGTAAGAACATGTTGGAAGTAAAGTAGTTATTTTAGATTAGTTGTCTTTTTCTTATGCCCTTGTTATGTTGTGGTTTGTTTGAAATGGTTTTTATTGGTTTTTTTTTTTTTCATTTTTTTGATGTAGTTAATTTTTAAAAAAAGAGTTAATTAAAAAAAAAAATGAAAAAAGTGTGCAGAGCCCCCTTGAGGAACTGGTGGAGAACGCAGGAGTGTTGGGCTTCCCCACTTGGATGGTTGCTGATGTGCTCAGAGACATAGGGGACTGGTGGTTTGATGGGCCGAGCCCTCTACCACGGGACTTGCCCTTTGCAAGACTGTTGCTGCAAAGGAGAGGCTAGGCCTCCCTATAATTGTGCCTAAGAGCCTCCTCCTGAATACCTCTTTGTTGCTCAGATGTGGCCCTCTCTCTTTAGCTAAGCCATTTTGGCAGTTCAAATCACTGCCTTCCTCCCTATGTGGGATCAGATACCCAGGGGAGTGAATCTCCCTGGCAATGTGGAATATGACTCCCGGGGAGGAATCTAGACCTGGCATCATGGGATGGAGAACATCTTCTTGACCAAAAGGGAGATGTGAAAGGAAATGAAATAAGCTTCAGTGGCAGAGAGATTCCAAAAGGAGCCAAGAGTTCACTCTGTTGGGCACTCTTATGCACAATATAGACAACCCTTTTTAGGTGGGTTCTAATGAATTGGAATAGCTAGCAGTAAATACCTGAAACTATCAAACTAAAACCCAGAACCCCTGAATCTTGAAGACGCTTGTATGAAAATGTAGCTTATGAGGGGTGACAATGTGATTGGGAAAGCCATATGGACCACAATTCCCTTTGTCCAGTGTATGGATGGATGAGTAGAATAATGGGGCCAAAAAAAAAAAAAAAAAAAAAAAGGCACCCATTGTTCTTTCTTACTTTAATTGTTCTTTTTCACTTTAATTTTTATTTTTATTATGTTTGTGAGTGTGGTAATGAAAATGTTCAAAAATTAATTTTGGTGATGAATGCACAACTATATAATGGTACTATGAAAAACTGAATATATGCTTTGTATGACTGCATGGTATGTGAATATATCTCAATAAAAATGAATTTAAAAAAAAAAAACATAGATAGTCTTAGTCTTCAGATCGGGGAGAGCAGCAAGGTGGTGCCAGTGACCAGTGGCTCAGTGACTAAGGGAAGAAGGTTGAAGGATGTCACGCAGGCAGACGACACAGATGAACATGGGTCAGAGTCTTTCAACATATTAGTGGGTATAGTTCAGGATTACGTTTCCTTTTCAAGAGGGAGCTATCTGTGTTCAGTTGCAGATGCTGGCTATAGTAGATTGAATTATGTGCCTCAATTTATACATGTTCTTAACCTGCATTCTTGTGGGTGTGAACCCAATATAAACAGAACCTCTTGAAATGTTATTTTTAGTTAAGGTGTGGCCCAACTGAATGAGGGTGGGTCTTAATCTCTATTACCGGAAGCCTTACAAAGAGAAGAAATTGGAAGTCAGAGTTGGAGAAGGCCACCAGGGAAGGCCAAAGTCAGTGGAAATTGGAAGAGCAGATGTGATGGGAGGCAGTGATACAAGCCGAGGAACCCCAAGTGCTGCTAGCAGCCGGCACCAGAAGGCAACAGACTCTGGGAGCCCAATATCTGATTTGGGACTTCTTCTAGCCTCAAATCTATGAACTAATAAATGCTTGTTGTTTAAGCCAAAAAAACAAAAAAAAAACAAAACAGACAAACAAACAAACAAAAAAAAAACAAAAGAAAAAAGCAATGAGAAGCAAAGGAACATTTGATATCTAAATAGACTTTGAAATCTTCTGCTGCTTCTCATTATAAATGATGATATTTTGAATGTGTTAAATATCCTCCAGAAAATTTTGTAATTTATTTATTTATCAAGGAGTATTTCATAATTGTAAAACTTAGTGTGGAGTGTGAGAAAAGAGTGAAGTAAGGTATGAATTTGGAGGTAAACTCTCCCTGGTGTATTCTGTCCTGCCCTGTTTAACTAGCTTAGCAACTGGCTACTTTAAAATCATGCTTCATTTCCTAAAGTGTAGGTGGGTATAGTTTTAAGTTGCACTGATTGTCTTAATCATAAAACTGGTTTGGTCCAACAATATATTTTGTTGACTACCATGTGAGTTTAATTAACCTCACATTTTTTGCAAGAGGTAACATTGGTTTGTCAACAAATTAATTCCAGTAGCTTGTGGAGCCACTATATTTCTAGTGAACTGGCATAACTCAGTCTACAGTAGTGGAGGAAAGACTAGACTGGTTGCAATCTCCAAAAGTCTATTCCAGCACTGGCTGTGACCCAATGAGTAATTTTGGGGAACCCCTTTTTGTCTTGATTCCACATCAGTAAAAAAGGACTGATGTAGATAATTTCTTAGGTACCTTCTGCCTCCAACACCTATTGTTCTAGCATGAATTTAAATCATTTGTAACAAGTTTATATTTCATTTATATGACTGCATGAAAGACTCCCACACATACCCACTGTGTCAAATACTGTAAATATATTAACAAAGCATTAGGATTAATCGGTTAAAAGGGTAGATTCTTACTAATGTATTCTTGTTGTACATATTGTTGTTGAATCATGACGTTCCCATTGAGGGAGAGTTAAGCATTGGCAAACATTTTGGTCCAATGTTCTTCCAGTTCTCATGGCCCCCAAAATTCCATTAAAATTTCACAGGGATTCTGTGTGTTCTGTATCATTTATCGTCAGCCTAATGGGTTTTACCTGTCCCTGAAGATGAATCAAACAAATTGTAGGGTTTTTCCGTGAAAAGATGTGAAATAAATATAGCATTCACCACACAAGAGGCAAAACCCTGTTTTTTCTTTTCTTTTTTTTTGCAAAATTCACAAAACAATACTACTAGTAAATAAAAATCTAACACTTTAATAAATTTCATTACAATCTTAATGTATGTGCAGTATCACCTGTACTGATAGTTTACAATAATATATTCTGCAATTTTTTGATGAGGTTTTAAATATTCTCAGACTTTTCAACTTTGTTATTTAACAGGAAAGCCTCACAGCAACAACATGAGGTAGATAGATTAATGCCCCATTTGGCAGATGGAAAACATGAGGTAAAAGATATTACATGATTCTTATAACACTACTTAATATATCAGACACCAAACTAGAAATAAGACATATAAATTCTGTTACAAAAATCTAATTTTCCATTTCTTAGCTTTACTTATAGCTTTTATATTTATTCCAAACTGTTTTGTGTTAAAATTTCATTGAATTAAATGGAATTAAGTACAGAATTATTTAAATCAATATATGTATATATAATTCCACAGACATTTGGAAAAAATGACTATCACAGTCTCATGAAATATAAATATACAAACACAAGTGTATGTATACATTGTTATAGAACTTAAATAGGGGAATGTGTTTTGTTTTGTTTCATTTTGTTTTTGTGGATGATTTTCTTTCCTGTTTCTACCAAAGGAGATGTTAGCTTTAATATAAAATTGGTTTGTCATCAATCAAGCACATTTTGAATATGCTAAACATCCTTCAGAAAATTTTGCATGTGTTTTTGTATAGAAAGATGAGTAAGAACTTAGCTTTTACTCTGCTTTCTCAGGTGATATTTAGTTATTACTAGCCATCAACTCAGAAATTTGGCAATATTTCCTTTTTAAAAGGAAGGTGTACAGAGATGGGTCTTTTATGCCTAACATACCTGAATATTGAGATGTGAATAATAACAACTAGGTGATGCGCTTTAAGTATATTTATCTTTTTTCCATATGTTAAGTATAAACACATGTACATGTAAATTAACAAAGGTTTTGGTCATTAAGGAAATGAATAGGCCAAATTTTTCGCTGATAAATCACAGCAAGAAGTCTAGCACTTGAGATCTCACATTTGGAGATGAAATGGATGCATCTGGAGATGAAAACAGACCCATCTCTGTTGTCACAGCATTACCTGTATGCTGACACAGTTTAAAATAGATAAATGAGATGGAAAAGTAACTTTTTAAATTGAGTAGTTCCCTTAGTTTTCTTTTTTTTTATAATGTAATTTAAAGTATTTCAAAATCAATTACATAACCTTAAAGAAGCAAAGTACAGTTTTTAAAAGCTGTACTCGGTATTATTGAGTTCAAAACACATTAATAATAATTAATAGTAGCCAATATGTATTGAGAGACTACTGTGTGCAGACACTGCTTTAGTAGTATTAATGCATTTAATCCCCATTATAGAGATAAAGGAGCTAATGCACAGAAATGTTAAGTAACTTGTGCAAGGACACACAGCACTTGCATGGCAGAGACAAGGTTCAAGCCTGGACTGCCTGGTTCCAGAGCTTGTACTCTTTACCACTATGCTGTATTTGAGCCCCAACTTCATTCACACATTTGACTAAATTAAATTCACTTATCTTAAAGCTCACTGAGACATTCGTTGCCAACTATAGCAAAAGTTTGTATAATGCTTAATATACGTCAAGCATATATATCCTGCTTTACACAAGTCAACTCTCCTCACCTGACATTCTGACCTGTCAAAGAGCTGAAGACTAAAAAAAGCACCAGTTATCCTGTACTGGTATAGATAGTTCTAAATAAATAATTGGAGAGCTCATTTCACCAAAAATTTAAAAAAGGAGACACTGTCCTGTTATCAATAATTTGAAAACAATGCTTTGCTAGCCTTGGTCCCAGCAGTTCTTGTTTATTCTCTTTATTGTACCAATGGAAAAAGACTCCTAAAAATCTTCTATTTCTCTGTGTTCTGGTCTGAACTCCAATTAATATATGCCCTCAAATGTCAAGGAACTGTTTGAGAATAAATCAGAAATGCTTATCAGCAATACAACATGCTTCCTAAACCTAGTGCTTAGGTGTATAAGACAATGTTAACTGCAAGTTCAGATGCACTTGTTTAAAAAATTAAATGGCAACTCTTTTGGATTAATGATAATGTTCCGCATTTTTAGATATAAATCCAGTTAGTGTTCAAGTTATGTTGTAAATTCTAGACATCAATCCTAGGACACTAGGATTGAATCCTCAGAGAAGAGAAGACTTGGTTTTTAACTAAAATCCCAGGCATCCTAGGTATTATGTGAGGTAAAATTTTGGCAGTACTGGCTGTTCTTCATATCCTGTGGAATGCAGTGTTTCTCCTTTTCTGTTGGGGGAAACCATGTATGAGAATTCATCTTTTCAGGAAGTGTCAGAAACATTTTTCCTTGTGAATGAAGAGTCAGTGCTATCATTGTCCTTGTCTTCTTCTCTCACAGTAGAGGGAGACCTGGGTCATTCGTACACAAAGATCAGCACATGAAATTAGATTGGTCTGATGCTGAAGCATTTCTTGACATCCAGCAAAGGCATTGAGCCAAACCACACAAATATGCAGAAGTTTCATCTCCATGAGCCATGGATAAAATTCAGGGACAATTCACACTACATACCAATCTTAGAGGCAATCCAGTCTCGATACTGAGCCACCCTTGTGTAGACTCCAGGTTTGTTGGGGAGACCACATGATTGTCCCCAACTTACTATTCCAACAAGGTACCAGATGTCACGATTGTCAGGATAAACCAGAGGTCCACCAGAATCTCCCTGGAGAAATAACAAATGCATATTTGAAATTGTCAACTCTGATTTAATTCAGTAGGAAGATCATTGTAATCATCTCTTTTCCACAGGGAAAAAAAAGAAATTGATAAACAGAATATGTAAGAGGCTAGAAATGTACTGTATTATGTAATGTTTCTCTTAACAGAGTTATAATTTTGTGTTAAATTCTAAAGTGCTTTGTTTTTTTAGAAAGGCTAGCATTCATTTTACATGGAATGGTTACATTATTTCTGGTTTGGCATCCCTGGATTTATTTTCCAGTTCAATAAATACTTTATTTATGGTTTAGTAAACATGTTGGTGTGTGTCTATATATATATTATATATATATATATATAATATATATATATGATGTTAAATATGAGATTAGCATTTGTGCATATAGGTGGAAAATCTCAATGATCTCTTCTGAATGTTAATGTTAGCTTGGCTATATCTTTATGGATCTGTTCTTGGTCTCCTTTTTCTTTACTCACATACTTCTAATTGATATTTTCTTGCTGAATTTAAGTGTCTTCTTAAATCTATTTTTGGGAAAAGGAAGATTAAGTAAGTAAACAGATATATGTGTGTTCTTTCACTACACTTATTTATTTATTTATTCTTTGTCCAACCATTTATTGAGTTCCCACTGTATGTCCCAGGCATTTTGATAGGCATTGTGGATACAGGATGACCAAAAATCAAGGGTCACCATATTGATAAAGCTTGTAGTTTAGAGTAAGAAATAATACTAAATAAATCCATAAATAAGACAGAATCACAGCTGTGATAAGTGCTATGAAAATATGTAATAGGGGAATTTGGTCAGGGAGGTCGGGAAAGTCCCCATTCACCCAGCCAATGAAGTGTCATTGAGCTATTATCAAAAGAAAGAGTAGTTAACCAAGAAAATGAGGATTTAAATGAAAATGCCTTGTAGGAAGAGGCATCCGTGGACTTAGGTAGTCAATTGGGAGAGAATGTTAGAATGGCTTCTAGTCTTCTGGCTTGTTTAACAGAATGAAAGGGGATTCCATTCACCAAAATACAAAACATAGGAAGAGGATCAGGTTGAATAGGGAAGGGAATAAGAGTATAGTGGGCAGCATGTAGAGCTTGAGCTGTCTCTGAAATGTCCAAGAGGAGTTGTCAAGGAGGAGTTGGACATATGAGTCTGAAGCTCAGGAGAGAGGTAGATGGTGAAAGTATAAATTTATGAGTCATCTGCACATAGGTAGTTATTGAAACTGTGGAAGAGAATTAGATCCTCTAGGGAGAAAGAATAGGTAAAAAGAAGAACAGGCATAGGATAAATCAACATTTAATTGCTGGGGTTAAGAGAATGAGCCTGTAAAGGAGACAGAAAATGTACAGACAGAGATGCAAGATGAAAATCTTTACAAGTCAAGGAAAGACAGTGTTGCAAGAAAAACAGAATGGAAAGCTTATAAATGCAACTAAGAGGTCAAAAAAGAACACTTATTGGATTTAAAGCATAGACATTAATGATGGATCATTGGAAACTTTAGGAAGAGCTATTTCGGTAGAGCAATAGGGCAGAAGCCATAATGAATTTTTTTTTTTTTTTCAAATATTTGATGGTAAAGGGAAAAGATGGGGTCGTATCTGGAGGCATTGTGGGTCAAGAAAAAGTTGTGTTTTTCTTTTTCTTAAGTTGTTAGATTTAAATAGGAAAGGATCCCCAAGAGAAATATATGCCATATAAGGAGAGAGAGGAAATGATTGTGAGTGCAAACTTCCCAAAAAGGCCAAAGAGAATGGGCACCATTGCACAGGAAGAGGACTTAGCTTTAGAGAGTTGGAAAGACACAGAAATAAGTGAGCTTGGAAAACTAGCAAAAGACCTTAAATAATAATGGACAATGAAATTTAAGTTGGATAAGTGGAAGGTGACAAAGAGAAAAGGATTAAGGGATTGAGAGAAAGCAGAGGAATCAATGGTCTCTGTGAAGTTGTGGAAAGGTTATATTTTATTCATTCAGCCAAGAAACATTTGTGCAGGCACTGTCTTAAGTGCCTGAACTACAGCAGTCAATAAAGCATTAGAACAAAAATATTTCTTGCCTTCATGGAGCTTACATTCTAGTTTGGTTGGGAAGACAGATAATAAATGAGATAAAATTTATTGTGTGTTGGATGGTGATAAGAGCTAAGGAAAAAATATAGAAGAGAAGGGATTCAAGGAATATATGTGCAGGTTGTGGGTGTTGTGGGGGTAGTTTGGCATGTAATGTAGACAGTGGGGCCAAGGAAACAGGAATAGTTGAAAAGCAGAAAAGCTTAGGGATAGCAGTCAGATAGGGAGATCGTTGGGAATTAGTGTTTTTGGAGATGGAATAGGTTTTGGTGACAAGTCCCAATATGCAGCCCTGGAAATAGGTGGTTGAAGGGAGTGGAGAAAATCACTGAAGATGAGGTCTAGGAACTAAGAATCCAGCATTTGAATGTGTCAACTATGTCAATATTGCAGAGCTTGGAATGGAAAGGAAACCTGCTCCAAGTGATAAGTCATTAAAGGCTGATAGAGATGAAAGGAATGACTAGGAGGTCAGGGGATGAAAATAGCATGCATGAGAGATGATGCTGAAGCTGAATGGCACAGGCTTCAGAGGAGCAGGATTTCTATCCTTTGTTTATGATTTTGCTTGAAATAAAAGAAAATAGGGCATAAGAGCAATTGTGTGTGATCAACAATGGAAAGCAATAGGCCCCAATTTCCTGATTTGTAAAATAGGAGTAGTGATAGTACTGCTTCTCATTATATTAAATGAAATAATGTATAAAAAGTACATAGCACTTGGCTCAGAACACAGTGAATTCATAATAAAACAATTTTTGTGTTACGATTATTAAAGAAACTTAGCCCTTGGTGAAACAGATGTCATTTTTTTTTTCTCTCAAGTGAAATATATACTAAATTTAGAGACAGCTAACAGGAACTGCAAAATTTTGATGTTGTCTTTCGATTTACCTTACAGGCATCTACTTTTCCTTCCATGAATCCCGCACATAACATGCCTGAAGTTATCATGCCATCATACACATCCTTTCTGTTACACACGTCATTGCTTATTGTTTCCACCCTGGCTTGCCGAAGTTTATTTTGTGTAGGTCCTATTGAACAACAAACAAAAGAACCAAAAGCTGTTTTCTTCAAATACCACTGCACCTAAGATGTGGGAGACACATGGATGGTATATTCCTAGGAGCAAAATCCTAAGGTTATTTTACTAACATTAATTGAGCTCTCATGTAATTTTATTTGCTGTGTCATAACGTCTACATACAAGGAGCCATCCATAAACATACATATCCAAGTGTTATATTTGTAGATCTTCGAAGGCTTTTGGACCCCTTTTCTCATTTTTTTCATGAGATACCCAAAGAAATCTTTCACACTGATCTTGTCCAATTGGCACATTTACCATATAAGGAAACTGAGTCCCAGGATATCTCATTGATTTTCCAAAAGCTAATCAGATAGAAACTAAAACACAAGCCAAGCAAGTCTATTTGCCCTACTTTAGTAGAGTGTTTGTAAGGAGTGTCCCACAGCATGGGAAACAGAGTACTTGCTTGATGTATGCCCGAGATCTGAAGCCAGATCTCTGAGCAGGGTAGGGGCAGGAAGAGAGGATAGAGCACAGTTGAGATTAGGAGTGACGGTAGTTTAGGGCTCCAGATTGAAGCTGCCAGTGAATGGCCCTGGCCTAGATAGAGGTAAGGGAGGAGAAGACAAAAGTCACATTGGAGATGCAAGAAACATGTCAAAATGCAAACAGAGTTCTACACAATATAATCTTTTGAGTGAAAAAAAAAAAGCTAGATTAAGATGTATTAGCATTTGTGTCCTACTTTCTTCAGGAAACCCTTGATAGAACCTTAAACACTTTAAAACATTCAATCATAATTTCTCTTTAGAGTTGAGTGAACTATTATCTAGAAATCTTAAGTTTTGGTCTTCAATTTATAAAATTATATTAATTGATGTCTTTTAACAACCCTAAGAGGAAGGGCAAAAGAAGAAAACACAGATTATAATAACTAATCAAAATGAAAATTCTCAAAATATTCACAAAGCATTTTCATGGTTTTGAATATTAGAAATCCTCATTAAAACTAGGAAGGATTTAAACAAATGAAAAACTATCGCTAAGATTATGATGTAATTATGCTAATCAGTAGTATGCACATCTAGGAAGTATAGGAATATTTTGTAATTATTTGCTCCTTTAAAGTCTCATAGCTTTTTGTCCCTTCTTATAGCAACCTACCAGTGCATTCTGTTCTTTTATATTCGTCTCTCCCCTTTCTCACAGCTTCTCCAATTAATTAACTCAAGGATAGAAATGTGCTTCTTTTTACTTTTGTTTTAACAGTTTAATTCACACATCATAAAATCCATCCAAAGTGTACAATCAACGGCTTTCAGTATAATCACAGAGTTGTGCATTCATCACTACAATCAATGTGACAACATTTGCATTGCCCTAAAAGAAAAATCTGATTCCCATTATAACTCCCTATTATTGCCTTATAGCATTGGTGTGGTACCTTTGTTACAATTGATGAAAGAATATTACAATATTACTGTTAACTACAGTCCATAATTTGCATTAGTTGTATTTTCCCATATACCACCCTATTATTAACAACTTGTAATAGTGATGTTCATTTGTTCTAGTTCATGAAAGAACATTCTCATATTTGTACTATTAACCAAAGTCATCATGTACAACAGGGTTCACTGTGTTATACAGTCCCACGTTTTATCCTCTAGCTTCCCTTCAAGTGACACACCCTACCCTAAACTTCCCCTCTCAACCACAGTCACACACATAATTCAATGGTGTTAATTACACTCATAATAATGGGCTACTATTTCCTCTATCCATTTCCAAACATTTACAACCAACCTTATTAAAAATTTTGCACAAATTAAGAAACAGCTCCTTAATCTCTACCCTCATTCTATCTCCTGGAAAACTATGTTCTAAATTGTAACTCCATGAGTTTGCTCATTATAATTAGTTCATGTTAGTGAGACTATGCAATATTTCCCCTTTTGTGTCAGACTTATTTCACTCAACATAATGCCTTCAATGTTCATCCATATTGTTGCATGCATCAGGACTTCACTCCTTTTGACTTCTGAATAATATTCCATCATACATATATACCTCATTTTGTTTAGCCTTTCACCAGTTGATGGACACTTGGGCTGTTTTCATCTTTTAGCAATTGTGAATAAGGCCACTTTGAACATCAGGGTGTAAAAGTCTGTTCACTTCCTTACTTTCAGTTTTTCTGAGTATATATCTAGTAGCAGTATTGCTGGACACATGGGGCAATTCTATACTTAGCTTCCCGAGGAATCGCCAAACTGTCTTCCAGAGTGGCTGCACCATTCTACACTGCCACCAGCAGTGAATAAGCATTCCTGCTCTTTCACATCCTCTCTAATACTTGTAGTTTTCTGTTTCTATAATAGTGGCCTTTCTAGTAGGTGTGAATTGAAGTCTCATTATGGTTTTGATTTTCATGTCCCTGATATTTACTGATGGTGAGCATTTTTTCACTTGCTTCTTAGCCATTTGTACTTCCTCTTTGGAAAAATGTCTGTTCATGTCTTTCACCCATTTTTAAGTTGAGTTGTTTGTCTTTTTATTGCTGAGTTGTAGGAGTTCTTTATATTTTTTGGACATTGAACCCTTATCAGATATGTGGTTTCCGAACATTTTCTCCCATTTTGTAGGCTGCATTTTCACTTTCTTGACTAAGTCCTTTAAAGCACAAAGATATTCAGTCCCATTTGTCTATTTTTTCTTTCATTGCTTGTGCTTTGGGTGTAAAGTCTAAGAAACCACCACCTACCGCAATATCTTGAAGATGCTTCCCTATATTTTCTTTAGGAATTTTATGGTCCTGGTTCTTACATGTAACATTTTGAGTTAATGTTTTGTATAAGGTATGATATAGGGGTCTTCTTTCATTCTTTTGGTTATGGATGTTGAGTTCTCCCAGCACCATTTGTTGAAGTGGCTATTCTGTCCGAGTTGAGTAGATTTTGGGGGTCAAAATTCAATTGTCCTTAGGTGTGAGGGTCTATTTCTGAATACTCAATTCAATTCCATTCATCAATATATCTCTCTTTATGCTAGTAACATGCCAATTTGAATACTGTAGCTTTTTCATATGCTCTAAAGTCAGGAAGTACGAGTCCTCCAACTTTGTTCTTCTATTACAAGATGTTTTTGGCTGTTCAAGGCCCCTTACCCTTCCAAATGAATTTGATGATTGGCTTTTCCATTTCTGCAAAGTAGGCTGTTGGAATTTTGATTGGAATTGCATTGAATCTGTACATTAATTTTGGAAGAATTGACATCTTAACTATATTTAGTCTTCCAATCCAGGAACATGGAATGTTCTTCCATTTATTTAGGTCTTTGATTTCTTTGAGCAATGTTTTATAGTTTTCTGTGTACAGGTCCTTGATTTCCCCCTCAAATTGCTCATTGCTAGTGTATAAAAATACTACTGATTTTTCCATTTTTATCTTCTACCCTGCCATTTTGCTGAATACATGTATTAGCCCTAGTAGCTTTGTTGTAGATTTTGAGGGTTTTTCTGTGTATTGCATCATGCCATCTGCAAATAGCAAAAGTTTTACTTCTTCCTTTCTGATTTGGATGCCTTTTATTTCTTTTTCTGCCTATTTGCTCTAGCTAGAACTTTTAGCACAATGTTGAGTAACAATGGTGACAGTGGGCATCCTTGTCTTGTTCCCGATCTTAGGGGGAAAGCTTACAGTCTTACTCCAGTAACTATGTTTTCTATGGGTTTTTCATATATGCCTTTTACCATATTGAGGAAGTTTCCTTCTATTCCTAACTTTTGATGTGTTTTATCAAGAAAGGATGGTATATTTTGTCAAATGTCTTTTTACATCAATTGAGATGTTCATGTGGTTTTTCCCCTTTGATTTATTAACGTTATATAATCAATTATATTAAGTTTCTTGTGTTGAACCACCCTTGCATACCTGAGATAAAACCCACTTGATCATGGTGTATATTTCTTTAAATGTGTTGTTGGGTTTGATTTGCAATTTTTTTTGAGGATTTTTTACATCTATATTCATTAGAGAATTGGTCTGTAATATTCTTTTCTTATAATAACTTTATCTGGCTTTGATATTAGGGTGATGTTGGCCTTATAGAATGAGCTGGGTAGTGTTCCCTCCTCTTCAAATTTTTGAAACTGTTTGAGCAGAACTGGTATTAATTCTTAGAATGATTGATATAATTCCCCTGTGAGGCCATCTGGTCCTGGGTTTTTCCTTTTTGGTATGTTTTTGATGACTAATTTAATCTCTTTACTTGTGATTGGTTTGTTGAGGTCTTATTTCTTCTAGAGTCAGTGTAGGTTGTTCATGTGTTTTTAAGAAATTGTCCATTTCATCTAAGTTGCCTAATTGTTGGCATACAGTATGTTGTTAACACAGTATCCTCTTATGATCTTTTTTTTCCTGCGGTGTCAATGCTGCCTCCCATTTCTGATTTTATTTATTTGTATCTTCTCTAATTTTTTTTTGTCAGTCTAGCTAAGGGTTTGTCAGTTTTATTGACCTTCTCAATGAACCAGCTTTTAGTTTTGTTGATTCTCTTTACTGTTTATTATTATTCTCAATTTCACTTATTTCTGCTTTAGTGTATGTTATGTCTTTCCTTCTCCTTGCTTGCAAGGTAGTTTGGTGTTGTTTTTCTAGTTCCCCCAAGTATGCAGCTAGGTCTTTGATTTTAGCTCTTTCTAATTTTTTACTGTAGGTGTTTAGGGCTCTAAATTCCCCTCTCAGCACTGACTTCCCTTTATCCCAAAAGATTTGATATGTTGTGCTCTTATTTTCATTCATCTCAAAATATTTACTGATTTCTCTTGCAATTTCTTCTTTCAATAACTGACTGCTTAAGGGTGCATTGTTCAACCTCCATATATTTGTGAATTTTCCAGTTGTCTTTCTGTCACTGACTTCCAGCTTCATTCCATTACGGTCAGAGAAGATGCTTTGTATGATTCCAATCATTTTAAATTTATTGAGACTTGTTTTGCGACCCAACATGTGGTCTATCCTGGAGAATAATCCATGAACATCCAAGAAAAATGTATATTCTGCTGTTTTGGGGTGTGATGTTCTGTATGTGGCTGTTAGGTCTAGTTAATTTATCATATTATTCAAGTTCTCTGTTTCCTTATTGATCCTCTGTCTACATGTTCTATCTACTGAAAGGGTTGGTGTATTGAAGTCTCCAACTATTATTGTAGAGATGTCTATTTCTCCCTTCAGTTTTGCCCGTGTTTGCCTCATATATTTTGGGTTACCCTAGTTAGGTGTATAAATATTTATGATTGTAATTTCTTCTTGGTCTATTGTTTCTTTTATTAATATAAAGTGACCTTTTTTTGTCTCTTTTAATAGCTTTGCATTTAAAGTCTACTTTGTCCAGTATTAGTATAGCTATCCCAGCTCTTTTCTGTTTACTGTCTGTGTGGAATATCTTTCTCCAACCTTCCACTTTAAACATAATTATGCCCTTGGGATTAAAGTGAGTCTCTGGTAGACAGCACATAGATTTATCATTTTTTATCCAATGTGTCTTTTGATTAGGTAGTTTAACTAATTAACATTCAATGTTATCATTGTAAAGGCAGTACTTACTTGAACCACTTTATTCTTTGTCTTTTATACATCATATCTTATTTTTGTCTCTTTTTTTACCCTTTTAGTTACCTTTAGTGATAATCTTCATTTTACACTCTCCTCCAAGTCCCTCTCTCTTGTCTTTTCCTTTCAACCTGTAGAATCCTTTTTGTAGTTATGGTAGGGTAGTCTCTTGCTGATGAACTCTCTCAGTTTTTGTTTATTCGTGAATATTTTAAACTCTCCCTCATCTTTGATAAAGAATTCTTGGCTGATAAAGAATTCTTGAAGAGTGGTATTTATGTTTCAGTTTCTTATATATATCATACCACTGCCTTCTTGCCTCCATGGTTTCTGATGAGAAATTGGCACTTGGTCTTATATGTGATAAATAGCTTTTCTCTTGCTGCTTTCAGAATTCTTTGTTCTTTGCATTTGACATTCTGATTTATATGAATCTTGAAGTAGGTCTGTTAGGGTTTATTCTGTTTGGAGCATGCTGTGCTTCTTGGACATGTACATTTATGCCTCATAAAAGTTGGGAAATGGGAAATTTTTGGCCATTAGTTCCTCAAATATTCTTTCTGTCCCCTTTCCCTTCTCTTCTCCTTCTGGGATACTCATGACATATATATTTGTGTTCTTCATCTATCGTTCAATTCCCTGAGACCCTTCTCAATTTTTTCCACTCTTTTCTCTGTTCTTTTGTTGGTAAGATTTCAGATACCCTATCTTCTAGTTCACTGATCCTTTCTTCTGCTTGTTTGAGTCTGCTGTTGCATGCCTCCAGAGTATTTTTAATCTTTTCTATTGTGCCTTCATTCTGTTAAATTTGTTGCATGCTTTCAAATTCTTCTTTATAGTCAGCCAGTGTTTTCTTAATATCCTTTATCTCTTTTGCCATATTTTCCTTCATCTGCTTGAATTTAATTCAGAGATTTATTTGAACCTCATTGATTAATTGTTTCAAATCCTGTGCCTCATCTGAAGTTTTAATTTGTTCCTTTGACTGGGCCATATCTTCTTGTTCCTTTGGCTTGTAAACTTTTTGCTGGTGTCTGGACATCTGATTTTTTTTTTTGATGAGTTTACTCTGGAGGTCAATTTCTCTCTCTTGCCTAGGGTTTTCTTTTTGACTGGCTTTGTGCTAAAGCTCTTCTTTGACTCGTTTCACCTTATTCTATACTTTTAAAATATCTTGTATTTAACTGATCAGATTTTTTTCTGCTCTTTTTCATCTGCTTCCTTAACTGGGTATATGGTGCATTTTTGAGATTGCACTATTTGTACAATTTTTTTACCCCCATGAGAAAATTCCCTTTCCTCTGTTCCTCCTCTGGGAATAGTAATCTGTTCTGTTTGTTTTTTATTTGCATTCCTATATTTTTAACACTACTTTTGTTATCTCTAGCTGATTTTACCTGAAGGACTAATTCTGGGAGGAGGGCCCCCCAGAAAGGACTTTCCCAAGTCAGTTTTTCCCAGCTAAATCAGGCCCAGTGACCCACAAAGGGGGTGTAGATGCCATAATGCCCTGGGTAGGGGTCCCAGAAGGATGCCAATCTTCTTTATGATGGTCCCCTGAATCTGTGCTTTTCTGGCCTGCCCAGCAAATGGTTCTCTTCAGCCAACTGTCTCTTACAGTCCTAAGATGGAACCGTACATTATTCCTCAACTGACTCAGCTCCTGCTTGGTACATGGTTGAGACATACATAGTCTCTGCCAGCCACTTTTGGCCAGGGCTGGTTGAAACTGTTGCTGAGATTCCAGACCCTATGATCTGAATTCGCTAGTCAAAAGCCACAAACAGTGCTGGGCCATGCCCCTACCTTTTCTTGGGGAAAAGCTGCCCTTCAGCAAACTTCTCTCCACCACTCCAAGAAAGCACTGTGTCTCTAATTCAGCCCTACTTCCTCAGGGGTGGGGTTAAAACAGAGGCTGCCAGCTGCTTTTTGTACTAGGTGGGTTGAAACTATAGCTGCCCTTGGAGCTGGAACTCAGCAAGCTGAATTTGCTAATAAAAAGGCACAGTTGTTGCCCAAGCATGCCTGCCCCCTTTTTCTTGTGGAAGAGCTGCCCTTCAGCAAACTGTTCCCCATAGCCCCAAGATGACACTGTGTCTCCATCTGTCCTGTTCTGCCCCTGCTGGGGGCAGGGTTGAAATAGAGGCTGCCAATAGCTTTCTGTCTTGGGTGGGCTGAAACTGTAGTTGTCGTTGGCACTGGAACCCAGTACTCTGACTTTGCTAATCAGCCTCCACCTCCTTTTATCTTGGGGAAGAGCTGCCATTAAGCAAAATAACTGTTTCCTGCCACCCCAAGAGGTTATTCTGTCTCTAAATCATCCTTGCTTCCTCCCCTGCTGGGGGCGTAGTTGACAAAGGCTGCTGGCTGCTCTCCATCCTGGTTGGGTTGGAACTTTAACTGTCCTCAGAGCTGGAATCCAACAATTCAAATTCACTAATCAAAAGCTGCAATTGGTACATGGTTTTGCCTCTCTCCCCCACCCTCTTGTTCCCATTCTTGGTAAAGAGGACTCTTCTATTTCCAGCCTGGGAGTGGCTCCCAAGGCAGCCTGTCATGCCAGTGGGGGATGGAAACCAGCCTCAGCAGCATGGCGAGGTCTACCCACAGATCTTCATCACAGTTAATCAGTCTCTTGTATCCACTCTTCCCTGGATGGTGTGTGGTGTTCTTCTGGTCTCTGGAGACCCCAAACAGTTGTTTCAGACATTTCCTGGATGTTTACTAGCTGCCCTGGAGGTTGAACTGAATCCCAGAGCTCCCTATTCTGCCATCTTGGCTTCTTCCCCTCCTTTCACTTTTTAATCCACAGTCACCTGCTCTGCCCAGGGCCATACACACTGTAAGCATCAACATTATTTTTTTATGAAAAACCTAAAGAGATATTCCTAAAGACAGTTTGTTAGATATCAAGAAAAATGTCTACTAAATAAATTAAGTTGAAACTACTCACCATCATCTACAATGGATCCAAATCCTGTGACAAATACACTTGTTTTAGGTGGCAACTTTATAGATGAATCTGGGAGGCAAACTCTCTGGACTATATTTGAATATTCAACTTGGGTAGTGAGCTGAATCAAAGCAATGTCATTTTCATTTGTATCTTTGTGATAATTTTCATGAATGATAATTTCTCCCACACTTCGTTTCACAGCAGGTGGTTTTACACTTGCACCAAAAGTAACAATCCATTGACTTGGGTCTTTATTTCTGCAAAAAAATTAAAGGGTAGGAATTGTGATGTTTAAATTAATCCTTTAACAGTGACCAAGACTATATTTCTCCTCCACTACTGAGGTTATGTTTCTGAAAAATACCTATGGTATTAGAGAGAATTTGTTTGTGATGATGTTATGGGACAAAAAGGTTAAAACATTGATGATTTTGGCAATGGATGGTGATAATGGTAGCACAACACTGTCAGTACAATGAACACCAGGGAATTAAATACTTGAAAGTGGTTAAAATGGGAAATGTTATGTTATATAATGTTATCACAATAAAAACATTTTTTAAAAAATTGATGATGTAAGTGAGCATAGGAAAACTCTTAAAAAATTTACATCCTCTAAAATAAAAAAGACAACCCAGTGTTCTAGTTTGCTAATGCTGCGGTATGCAAAACACCAGAGATGGATTGGCTTTTATAAAAAGGGGGTTTATTTATGCTATACAGTTACAGTCGTAAGGCCATAAAGTGTCCAAGGTAACACATCAGTAATCGGGTACCTTCACTGGAGGATGGCAAATAGCGTCCAGAAAACCTCTGTTAGCTGGGAAGGCACATGGCTAGCATCTGCTCCGAAGTTCTGGTTTCAAAATGGCTTCTCCCAGGACATTCCTCTCTAGCTAGCTTGCTCCTCTTCAAAACATCACTCCCATCTGCACTCCTCTTCCTCCCCCCAAGTCAGCTCATTTACATAGCTCCAGTGATCAAGGCCCACCTGAATGGGTGGGGCCACGCCTCCATGGGAACATCTCATCAGAATCATCTCCCACAGCTGGGTGGGGCACATTCCAAGCAAATCCAACCAGCACAAAAACTTCTGCCCCACAAAACTACAAAGATAATGGCATTTGGGGGACACAATACATTCAAACCAGCACACCCAGTAACTAAATTTAATTTCAAATTTTTATTTGGATTAATGGGTACTATACAAGTAGCTTCCAATTATTTAATTTATTGCTTGTTAGAAAACACTTTTCTTCTAAAATTTCATTGGAAGTGTAGAAATTAATTTTTATTTGTTTTGAATAATATGCTTACTAAAAGGCATTTTCCTCTGTGTCAGATCCTCCATGCATTATTATTTTATGACTCACTCTTTGGCATTTGCTTACTGGTTCTTATTATGATCTTAGAGACAAAGTACAATTTATCTGCTTCAAAACCCTCATGTGTACACAGGGCTGTTTCGCTGCCCTTTACCCCCTACCCCACTGTCCTACTCTCCCCACTCCCAATATTCAAAGGCTACACAGACCTAACTCTACTTCATGCTGTTGGAGCTCCCACTACCCCTTAATCTGGCCTCGTTAGTCCTTCTTATCAGTCTCACAGCTTTCCGTTCACTCAGATGCTTTTCTTTCTCACAAGATTATATCACAAGCAAATTCCATCTAATTCTACCATTTCTTGATCTCCCTATTTTTCCAAAGCCCAGTTCCATCTTTTTCTTAGTGTCCCCATCAAGAATGATTGGAAATATAGAGAAACTTGAAATTCTCTCTGTGGAGGAAAATGTAGAAGGAAATTACACAGAGGAAAATTCAAAAAGGGGATTTCCTCTTTCATGCAGAATTACTGGATCAGTGAATCATAAAGTGGGAGAGGAGAGTCTAAGTGCACCCTGCCAACTTTTCTTGTGACCCACAAATAAACCCTGTGCTTGGGACTAGATTGTTAGCCTGGATCCTAGAACAGGCTGATAAATATGGGCTGTGTCCCTTCTTGGAAGTACCTTGCGGTAAAACACAGCCCCTAAGCAGATAGTGACCTACTTGCACATTCCTTCCCCTTTTCCCTTGACTATACATAAACATTCACTGGAGACTCTCTGGCTAAAGTATGTAAGTTTTATGCTACCTGGTCTACCCCTGTTGCCATATCTGTTCCTGGAGGAGAGGGAGCTGTGTCCTTCCAATAAGGTAGAGCATAAGAATGGTGTACATAGACCATCTCTCTGCATTGGCTGCAGAGTGAGACCTGCTGGCTATGGAGGATGGATGCCCACTAGTGAAGCTGACCTTGCTCTGTCTCTTTTCTCTGTGAATAAGATTGTTCCTTCAAGGGCTAGTGTGAGTCTTTCTTTTGTTGGCAACTCTGATACCAGCAAACCATGGAGTGGTGTGGAACCCTAGAATGTCTGCTTAGTGGCAGGCATGTTATGATCTTTGCTACCCTCAAAGCCATGAGACTCCCTCCTTGGAGGTGGTAATAGGTCCCTCTCTTTTTGACTGACAGATGAATGTTTATGTATAATGAAGAACCTGGAAGATTAGAGATTTTCAATATATGCTATACTGCTCCAGGGATTAACAGGCAGGGCCCAAGGGAGCTCTGCTCTCCCTTGCTTTACTTGTTTACAGTTTAAAAGATTTTATTTAAGGTAAATATCTTAGGTCTGAAGCATTCATTTGAAAACTAGAATTCTGGGAGATACATAGATATGCATAACATCGGTCCTTAACAAGATCACAATCTAATTTGGGAAGACTAAATAGAACACCTCGTGCCTTCATACATTGTCAATGAGAAGAAGTCTCACATAATAGGCCCAACTAAACATTTTTTGTGGCTAAGGATGCTGAGACCCTGAAGATAAATGACTTTCCCCTATGAATGACATACCTAGGTTGTTATTGTCAAAGAGAGATGGCTCAGATCTTCTATGTTCCTCTGGGGAACTTTCCCACCCACCCTGTGTGACAAAGGCTGGGGTCATTTTTTAAGGACATACAGGTGCTAAGATCTGTCTTAAACATCATTTAAAAACTACACTATTTCTGCAGAAAAAAACACACACTTATTTAAAGACTATATGGATAATTGCAATACTGTCTTCACAGTACATATACTCTTTCTTCACAACAGTATACCACATTTTGCAATTACATGAAATTATATCTCCTCCAAAATTCAACCCTTTCTTTCAAAGATCATCATGTTTTCCTTCTCTTTTGGATTATTATTATTAGCAAAAAAAAAAATGCCATAATACCTCCCATATTTTTCAAATCCCCCTTTTGATTCCATAATCCCCCTCATCTACTGTCCAATTCCTCTGCTCCTTTTCATGCAAAAACTCCTTAAAGTGGCTTCTCTGCTCAGTGCATCCAATTCTACTCTTTCCCTCTCCCTTGAACCCATGCCCAACCCCATCACACTACCCAAATTTCTTTTATCAAGTCATGAGTGATCTCCATTTTATCCAACTCAATGGTCAATTCCCATGTAGGTATATCTGTACAGAGCTATTGCACAGAACTTGCTGGGGTATGTATTTCAATCACTATAGGTTATATTCTTCACTATATCTTAAGAATTGGCATTCTGGCTTTATTTATTTTTACTTTACATAAAGAGAGATCAGTTATAAACAAAAGTGGGTAATGCACTCACCAAAGCAGAAGTGCAAAGAGTGGAAGACTGTGTGAACATAAAAAGAAAATCAGAAAACATTAACAAATTAATGAGACTCAAGTTCATCTCTAAGGCATGATGTTAGTTATTTGGAACCATTTGGGGTGGCTCAAGAGCTTCCTAGAATTACCAAGTATAGGATCCTTTAGATGGTGTATAAGTAATGTCACTAGTCAAGCAGGCAAAAGGGCTTTATTCAGAGCTCTTGCCTTTTGAGTGTTTAAAAGCAAAAACTTTCTGTACCTTGATGGTAAAACCCCATGGAGGAAATATGGTATGTCTGTAGTCTCCTAGAGCAATATGATACCAAGGTATGTCCGTGTATGTAGACTGGTACAGCTAAGCTTTAGCAGAGAGTTCCTGTTGGGTTGTATATGACAAATCTTCAACACTGTGAGGGCAGTGAGATGGAGTAGCAATGGTTAACTGATCAGACTCCAGTATTACCCTGCCTGCTCCCTCCCCCACACCTCTGGATAGCATAAGCCCACAGTGCTGCTTAGGTAATGCAGTGCAAAGGGAGAGCTTCAAGAGATATATGTAAGATTTTATTATTATTTATAAAGTGATGGAAGATGCTGATAGCAGCAGGTTAGAGAAATTAACTGGGGAAAAAAAGAACAGAAATGACTGAATTTTCTCCTTGAGTTTAACTTGAATTAAAACTTATTACATGGATATTGTCTATATACTAAAATAATTCATTATGTAGTAGGAAAGATAACACACTAGGATCATGATAATTCTGGGCAATATATGGTGATAGCCATAGATCCAAGCATCATAGATATTGAAAAAAGTGAAAGAGAAGAATATAATTAGAGACATAGGGCATGCATATAGACATTTAGGGGACAGAGCAGGGTCCATCTTGAATGGAGCAGAGAGGATAGCTGGTGAGACTGCCTCTTCTCAGGTACTTGACAACTGGGCAAAGAAGGCTCACCACACCCCTGGTGAACTTACCTCTGGAAGCAGTGAGCTGCAGTGAGCAGCCAAGTGTTACTGATGAGACTGGCACCGCACTGATGGCCCGCCCCTATGAGCTGGAGGCTGGCCTGCCATGGCCACTCCCCTTCCATAGCTATTTTGCTTCCTTTCATAATCCTTTCAGTAGAAGAGGATGCTGGTAACGGCATGTTTGAAGATGTCATCCTTATCCCACAGCCTGTCACAGAAACACACATTAGCTTGCTTTCATGAAAAGAGGGAAAAAAGCATATCCTGATGTAACTGAGAAGTTAGCATTTAACAAGTGATTGATTACTGAATCATTTTATAGATATTTCATTTTTTACTTTCTAGTATATTAGAATAGCCAGAAAGAAATACCTGAAATTACCTAACTATAATCCAGCTGCCTTGATCTTTGATAATGATTGCATTACTATATAGCCTTTATCCTGTGATTATAAAAACCATACGACTGACCCCCGCATGTACCCCCTTTTCCTGTTTTTCAACTTTAAAATCTTATGATCACTAACGACAGCTCCTAATGTTTATTAATGAAGGGGCTTGAGGCAGCCCAGAACTAATCCACTCTAATTCCAAAACTATCTTGCTGGAGGGAGCTGATCTATCCAAAATAGACCTGCCTGACATGCACAGTAGCTTAAACTTTAACCTATAAGTGACCTGTACCTCATTTTAATACTGACTACTAAACTCATCATCATTTTAAGGCTGCTATTTTCTTACATACATTCTGTGACCATGCATTCAATCAATCTGCGTATGCTCAATAATTAGATCATCTCCAACTCTGTCATCTCAAGCCATTGTACTCATTATCCTACAACCTAACCACTCCTGGTACTATAAAACTATCAGAGTTACTGCAGTTCAGGGAGATGGATTTTTAGGCTGATAGGTCATCTGATCTCCTGCTTTGCACTTAGCAATAAATTCTTTCTCCCTTTTGAAACCCTGATGTCTCAGGAATTGGTCATTTGAGTGTATCAGGCAGAGAACCCACTACTTTTGATCATTGTCACTGATTTGCCTTGAGTGGAGCTACTTATACAGATCATTGCTCCTGCTACTCTTTAACCATTCCTAGCACTCAGCCCCTGAGGTTATTTTCTAGGCTCCCACTAATTTTACTCAGACTCAGAACAAATATTTAATAACATTTCAAGGCATACAGTTTAGGAACTAACTTCTGTCTCTCTATAACATATGTATGTATGGATGGATAGATAACAGATTAGATATATAGATAATTCATTGAGCATAAAAAATGTATAGATCCTATCCTAAGTGTTTTACATACATTTACAACAATTCAGATTTTGGATGAGAAAACTAAACCTCAGAAAGGGAACATAAATTGTGCGTAGTCACCCAGTTAGTTAAGTGACACAGTGGGATATAAAATTAGGAGGATCAGACACCAATGCCTGTGTTCTTACTACTGGGAGAAAGACCAATATTGAACATAAGCCAGAATTTGCTCTTAACATGACTCAGGAGAATCTATATATTGTTATTGCAAAGCCCTGCATTTTTACATTCTTAAATAACAATGACTTTTTTTTGGTCTTCTCAATTTTGAAAGACAATTTTTTAAAGAATTCCTATTCCCAGATATCAAATCCTCCAGTAATTAGATTTCAAACCAACCTTAAATAAGACTTGAAAGTAAATTAGTGTACTTTATTAAAGTACCTTTTATTTATATTTTATTAAAATACAGTTTTCTTTTTTAAAGCATTTGATTCAGAAAATAGGTAGAAATAGCTGTAGGAAATCACATTTACATGTTCATCATAATTCCCAAAGGTCTAAAGAACTTTAGTGGAGATGTCTCTAATTAAGTAGACCATATAATTGAGCAAACATGGTTTCTAAGTTAATGTGGTACCATACTAGCAGTGCCTAATACTTCCTCTCCCAACTACTACTACTACTAATATAAATAATAGCTACATGTTATGAGTGGGGTCTATTCATATTAGGTGTTCTTATTCCAATGTTAGAGGTGAAAAACTTGAATCTATGATACTTCACAAAGGCAAAAGGAGAAAAGTCACCAAAAATTATGGAATAATTAAAAGCATATTCCAAACTCTAGTAAAAATTTTCAATGGGTTGTTTGAAAAGCAACATCTCTGACTGCGCAAACCCTACCCTGTGAGCTAGAACTGTATGGAGAGACTTAAGATGGTTGTGACGACCCTAGCCCAGGAAACAAAGCTGTTTGAATGGTCCCATTGTGACCCACCCCATGCCTCATCAACTCGATCCTTTATCTATCTATTCAGAAGTCACAATTCCCAGTAACCACCCAACTAGGGGTAGAAGAAAGATGAGAAATAATATTAAAAATGTGGTTTCCTTATGAAAAGCAATTTACACGGAGAAAGAAGAGCTGTGGCATCTGTGAATACTGGGGCTGGCAGTGGAAAGACAGCAGTTGACGTAGTTTTCGTGTATTATGCTTGTAAGGTCAGAACTTATGCTTGCATCTAATTATATAACATGGTTAGAGTTCCTCCCTCAGAAAAATCATTTTTTCATCCATTCAACAAGTTTTCACTGAGCATCTTTTGAGTTCCAGTTACCACACTGAGCTCTAGAAAGGAAGAAACAACTGTGACAGGTAGGATTGGTGCCATTTTAGATTTTGGAATCTAACTAAAAGAGAATAAGGTACTACATTATTTCAACATAACTGTATATAAAAAGTATATGCTAAGTCTTGGAAATGGGAAAGGAACTGAAGAAATTAATCTAACTTTCAGATCTTGATTTAAGAGAGGGAGTTGCCAGTCCCCTAAAGAGAGAGACAGGTTAAAAGAACTCCGTATATTGTCTGTTGGAAAATTCCAAGTCTGGATTCATGTCTTCAAATTCAAGAATGAGTAATAAAATAATTCAACAACTCACATCTTAATCAAATGCTTATTAAAAGGTACTGTGTGACTATCTAATTCAACCTGCTTTGTCAGTTTATTTACACAATGTAATTACATGGAACCTGGAATAGAGAATGTGATCCTGTTATTCTGTACAGACTAATGTAATACCCTAATATACCATGGAGTATTTTGGGCAGAAAGTAATTTGTGTGGTCCCCTTGAGAGACAGGGGAAGACTGGGGAGCTGTTGAATCTCCCTACCTGGGGAATTTCTGCTATTATCTTAAGTAATGGGGCCTCCCAGCTTAATGGGCTAGGCCCTTGAACTTGAGGATTGCCCTTATGAAACTTTTCTCTACAGTGGTGAGGCTAAGCCTACTTATAAATATGCCTAGAAGTAACTTTCAGTGAGCATCTTTTGTTGCTTGGGTGTGGCCTGTAGCTCTGGGCCAACTGGCCTACTGTCCTTCCCCTTACATGGGACATGATACCCAGGGGTGTGAGTCTCCCTGGCAACATACAACATGGCTCCCGGGGATGAGTCTGGCACTGACATCATGGGATTTAAGAAGCCTTCTTGACAAAAGGGGGTTGAAGAAATGGAACAAAATAAAGCTTCAATGACTAAGAGATTTCAAATAGAGTCAACAGGTCATTCTGGAGGTTATTCCTATGCATTACATAGATATTCCTTTAAGTTTCTAGTGTATTATAATAGCTAGAAGGAAATACCTGAAACTGTTGAACTGTAATCCAGTAGCCTTGATTCTTGATAATGATTATATGACTATATAGCTTTTATCTTGTGATCATGTGATTATGGAAACCTTGTGATTGACATTCCCTGGATCCAGTGTGTGGGCAGATGAGTAATAAAATAAAGACATATATAAATAAATAAATAAATAATGGGGGGGGCTTGGTAAGGGGTAAGGGATGTTTTGGGTGTTCTTTTATATTTCTATCTTTTATTTATTTATTTATTTATTTATTGAGTAATGGAAATGTCCTAAAATTGATTGTCGTGATGAATGTACAAGTATATGATGATACTGTGAGCCATTGATTGTATACTTTGGATGGATTATATGGTGTGTGAATATATCTCAGTAAAATCACATTAAAAAAGGTACTGTGTGATATATAGAAAAGAAAATGTTACTATATAAATACAGAAGGGAGATATTTTTGAAAATTATTTTCTACAGAAAACAGGAAATTTTAGAAAATATGAATGTGGTGTCAGCAAAGATATGCAAGAAAACATGGCCCCCAAGGTAATAAAATCAGCAAAGTATTAAAAAAATTCTATGATACAGGTACAGATGATGAAAGAGTTGCTGTGATTAATTAAATACAAGAAATCACAGAAATGTCATAGCAGGTATAAAATACACATGGAAACAGTAAAAAGCAAAAGTGACACATAGGGCAATGAGATAAATGGGCAAGTCTGATAAGATTTCCCAGAGTACAGAGGAATTGGATGTACCTGAATTGGATCTAGAAATAGTGATTGAAATGGACAGCAGAAAATGAACATCCAAATAATGAATCATTTGTGTTCATGAAAAAGACAAAAAGAACAATTGGAACAGAATCAGTTACCAAACTTACAGGGTAAGAAAAATTTGCAGAACCAGAAAAACATAGTGTATACATTTAAGAGTTCAGAGTGTTCTAGTCAAAACTTGATTGCAAAATACAAACACATCTAGATCTCTTGGCACAAAGCTATAGGGTAAAGATTTCCTACATTCATCCAGGAACAAAAAGATAACTTAAGAATAAAAATCACACCAGCCTCAGACTTTGACTCTACAATAAAAACACCAGAAAATAACAGATTAATGTGCATAGTATTTAGTGGGGGAGGGGTAATTTATGACCTAAGAACCCTATGCAAAATTGAGATAAAGTAAACATACATAAGTAATCAGAAAATAAACCATTGGCATAATTTTCTTGTTTAAAAATGACTTGAGAATATAGTTTGGCAGACAAAGGTGAATCTAAATAAAGATTCAAGAATGGGAGACAAAGAGTATAAGAGACTTTAATGATACTTCTGCTATTAAACATATAAATGTAAGGGCACATAATTATAACTACAGGTATACAGTTGAACACAATGTCTTGAAAAGAATATTGATAGAGTATATAAACATTAAATGATAAGCAAAAATACATGATTATTGAATGAAGATTGGAGAATTGGTTGAGGTCGAAGAGAGGAATTTAGATTGTGTTAAATTCCTCATTATGCAGAGTTACTACTTTATTCTTGACTTTGATTACTGGAAAATAAGGATTTAGGTATGTATTTCACAAATTTAAAGGCAAGTACTAATAGACTAATAAAAACTTCTATATTTCAAATGGAGAAGATATAAACAACAACAAATTGTGTATATAGGAAAATTTAGAATACTATGGAGGAAGAACTTTTTAAAAACCCAGGAAACTTAAAAGAGGAGAGCAAACATGAGTATTGACAGTATTTGATAATATGTTAAACTCTGCATGTTACACAAAGATTATTCATTGTTTTTCAGTGTCCCTAGATAACATTTTCAATGGACATATATTTGTTCATGAAGAAAACCTCAACATGTACCAAAAAGAGAGGAAAAGAAAATATATATCAGATATTTTGACAAAAATGCAAGAAAACTAGAAAACTTTTAACAGGAGAAAACCTAACTAGTTACTATTTTAAAGTAATCTCTTAAAATAAGTGAGAATATGAAAAAGAAATACCTAAAGAAAATATTAAATATCATTACCATTATAAAATATTAACTATATTTATTAGAAAATAGATATAGTTACATTATAATTATAAGAATTCAAATATAATGTAAGTTTTACCACATTTCATAAGCAGTATTTGACATTTTATTTGGCATAAATTTATAGCTCTATATGTCTTAAATATTCAAAATAATGAGCAATAAGAAGACTAAGCATTTTGTATATGAAAATATAAAAGGAACAAAAAATGCTTGGCAAATTCTATTTCTGACTTTTCTGTGGATTTATATCATTGGCTATGAAATAAACAATTACTTGTGGATTTTGAAACTTACGACTGTTGAGAAGATTTCTCATCTTTTTGCTGTCAAGAGCTGTAACAAACAAAACATGAATTACTTGGCAGAAGAATATGTCCATATTTCATGTTATTTTATTCAAATGATCATTATTAGACATCCTTATTATCTGAAGCATCAATATTTCAACAGGGAATGAGATTTTTTGTAACCAAGTAATATATAAATAAGTCTCTATCTTGATTTGATTTTTTGTTCAAACCGCACGAATTTAAAGAAAATATAGTATGTTATTTTCTGGTTTATACTTAGCAACCAGAAATGTAAATCAGAAAATTAGGAAAGAATGACTAAGGATAAATGTTCTTGATTGCTTTCTTGGGGAGCTCCAGAATAACTCAAGGAAGCAACCTCAGTATCTATCACAATTGGTATTTACTATATCAGGTGTACCTGCCTATGTGGGTGGGGTCAAGGCAGCCAGGGTTGAAGGGCAACACCAGGGAGCTAAAAGTGTCACAGGCCTGTCACAGCTCAATCTCAAGTTCCTGATCTACAACGGGTTGGAATTCAATCAATGCAAGTTAATGACGAACCCTCACTGAGGATTTTCCCTTCTTGATGAACGGCAATGGAAGGCTTATGCAGCAGGCTCTAGAAGCATGAAGGTCTCACACACATTCCCTGTACCAAGGTCCCACACATACCATAATCTCTCTCTCCATTAATGCTTCCCTGCTGTGACAACTTTTTACCATCAGACTTAATGTTCCGTTAACTCAGTTTCATTGGATTTTGTTCTTTGGTATTCATTTGTCATTTTGTTTTGTTTTACTTATTCGTTCAGAGAGGAAATGGAGATACATGCAATGATTCTCCTAGAGACATTGACTCGCCCCAGGGAGAGATGTGGGCCCTAATTTCAACTAGAGGTTTCCTGGACATTTTGGTTCTCTTTATCTATTTAATGAGAGACATGTGTGGTAGAAGAAAATATATGCAGTGTATTTTCTGTTATTGAGCATGGTTATTGAATATGGTTTTTTCATAGTAAAACAACATGTACAATAAAGATTCAAAGTACATGTCCAATAAGGTTGAAAAATTAATTTTTAAAGTTGTAAAATAAGAAACTCTATAACTCTAACATCTCAGTGAACATAATGTAATGGCAATTTTTTAATGGATGTTTTATTTCAGAATATATGATCATGCATTAGAGACAGTTAAATTATCATGAAATTGGAACTTTGAATAGGAAGTGAGATACGGTAGGTTAGTATAGGCTGGAGTGAAATAGTGACACATCCTAGAGTAATTTGGGCAGATAATAAAAAATATATTTACAGCCTCCCCCTCTGCAGCCCCAAGGATCTGGGGGAAGGTGCGGATGTGTTGGACATCTTCACCTGGACTGGTGTTGATGTTGTCACAAACATTGGGACTGGCAGTTTGATGTGCTGAGCCCTCGAGCATGGGACTTGCCCTTATGAAGCTCATTACCACAAAGGAGAGTCTAAACTTGTATGTAATGGTGCCTAAGAGTCTCCCCCTGAGTACCTCTTTGTTGCTCAGATGTGGCCCTCTCTCTCTCTAACTGAGCCATCTCGACAGGTGAACCCGCTGCCCTCCCCCCTACGTGTAAATCTCCCTGGCAACACAGAGTATGACTCCTGGGGATGAATGTGGACCCGGCATCGTGGGACTGAGAGTATCTTCTTGACCAAAAGGGGGGTGCAAAATGAGACGAAATAGTTTCAGTGGCTGAGAGATTCCAAATGGAGTCGAGAGGTCACTCTGGTGGACATTCTTATGCACTATATAGATAACACCTCTTAGGCTTTAATGTATTGGAATAGCTAGAAGTAAATACCTGAAACTACCAAACTCCAACCCAGCAGTCTGGACTCCTGAAGACAATTATATAATAATGTAGATTACAAAGGGTGGCAGTGTGATTGTGAAGACCTTGTGGATCACACCCCCTTTATCTAGTGTATGGATGAGTGGAGGAATGGGGATAAAAACTAAAGGACAAATGGGGTGGGATGGGGGGATGATTTGGGTGTTCTTTTTTCACTTTTATTTTTTATTCTTGTTCTGGTTCTTTCTGATGTAAGGAAAATGTTCAGAGATAGATTGTGGTGATGAATGCATAACTATGTTATCATACTGCGGACAGTGGATTGTATATCATGGATGATTGTATGGTGTGTGAATGTATTTCAATAAAACTGAATTTAATAAAAAAAATTATCATGAATTGGGATTTTTTATGAGATTTCCATTTCATAGAGTGCTGGAAAAAATCATGTTTTGCTGTGGAATATAATTGGTTAATAATAAAGGTGGATGCAATACTCTTAATTATTTCTAATTCCTTCATGAAAAAGTTTTCAATAATATTTCTGGGAATTCTATCTCAAAATCCATTTCCTCAATTTCTAACAACAAAGAAATTAAGTTTACACAATTGGTTTCTTAAATCAGAAGCAGCGAACAGAGTTGGAATACTTACTGCATGTGAGAATTATGTTGGAAAAAGGGGTAAGAAAATTAAAACACATAGTCCTTGTCTTTTGGCATTTATAATCTTAGTTGAAACACATTATTTTACTTTCTCTACTTATGTGTTGTTATAGAAAAATAGAAATTCTACTTAGCTTGCATTCCATCTAGCAGTGAGGTAGTTTTAGTATTGTAAACTTTTTTGAATTTCATTTTCTTCCACTTTGGGGAGGGAAACAAGACAACAACTTTCCTGATTTGTTTTTGTGAGAAATAAATAAGGAAATAAATGAAAAATGCTTTCAAAGTGGACATAAGCTACCACATGTCTTCACAGTTTATGCCAATGGTTCTACTTACAGGAGTAAACCTTAATGATGACATCTTTCTTTTGCTACTATAAAACTAAACCCCAGAATGTACCTGTAGAGACCACTAGGACTCAGAATACCTGTGTTCTAGTTCTAGCCATGAGACATGCTAACCCCATGCCTCACATCTACCTTGAATTTCAGCTTCCTTATCTGTAAAATGGTGAAAATAGTACTTCCTCTTGTGCTTTCCTAAGGATCCAAGATGGCACTATATGGGGAAATTTTAGAAATCTTATAAAATGCCCTAATCAAATATGACAATTCCTAAAAGTTTACTGTTAAACTTTTCCCCATAGTGAAGAATTTTGTATTTCAGTTTCATTCCACACTGATATATCCATATCAGTGATGAATTCTTAAAATGAGAAAATGCATTAACCAAAATTCTTATGAAAAATAAAGGGGATGGGAGGTGTGCCAGTTTGAACGTATTATGTCCCCCCAAACACCATTATCTTTGATGTAATCTTGTGTGGGCTGACCTATCAGTGTTAATTAGATTGTAATTCTTTGAGTGTTTCCATGGAGATGCGCCCCACCCAACTGTGGGTGATGACTCTGATTAGATAATTTCCATGGAGGTGTTGGAATTAAATTACTGGAGCACTATATAAGATCAGACAGAAGGAGCAAGCTGCTACAGCCAAAAGGGACACTTTGAAGAATGTTCTAGAACTGAGAGAGGAGTTTCAGCTTACAGAGACATTTTGGAGATGGCCTTGGAAAGCAGACTTTTGCTCCAGGGAAGCTAAGACAGGACAAATGCCCCAAGAGCAACTAAGAGTGACGTTTTTGAAGAGCTGAAGCCTAGAGAGGAATATCCTGGGAGAAAGTCATTTGAAACCAGAACTTGGGGCAGATGCCGGCCACGTGCCTTCCCAGCTAACAGAAGTTTTCTGGACACCATTGGCCATCCTCTTAGTGAAGGTACCCGATTGCTGATGTGTTACCTTGGACACTTTATGGCCTTAAGACTGTGACTGTGTAACCAAATAAACCCCCTTTTATAAAAGCCAATCCATCTCCGGTGTTTTGCATTCCAGCAGCATTAGCAAACTAGAACGGGGGGGGGGGGGGCACAAAGTAAAAAAAAAAATACTTACGTGTGATTCTAAATGATTGTTTGTTTATAGTCAAAGGCAACTGGTTAGTATTTAGACTTGTATATAAAAGCTTTTCAATTCTTTTCTTGATTCGTTCAGCATTATCAGTAGATGGGTATCGAAACATGAGCACCATAAGAACGTTCACACCATCTTCACTTGGACTGAAGAACAAAAAAAGCAGATAAATAATGCCACATCTCTAATCATTAACCATTTTTTATCTATTAGAACTCACACAAAATTTAAAGAAAGATAATGGATGGTATATATCATATTTTTAAATTATCTGCACAGAATAGGAGTGGATATTAAATTTTTAACAGGTTTATCTCTCTTTATATAATAATCAGGAAGTGTGCAAAGCATTGCACAAGAAACAAAGGGATTGAACAAGAAATACTGGATAAGATACATAGCTGAAACAAATTGTTCTCTGCCCTTAATTAGGTTATAGTCCATGGGGGCTGTGGGAGGAAGAGATGTTCATGAAATCATACTTAACTTAAAAGATGCAATTAAAAGATTTGCTTTTAAAGGCATTTTGAGCAAAAGTTGTAACCAACATAATTATTCATCAGTAGTGGTATGGCAGAGACAATGCTTTGAGTTCTTTAAATCCTGCTTTTTATTTTGTTTTCCTACTGGACTCAGAGCTAGATTACATGCCCCAGTCTCCCTTGCAGTTTATTGAAACATTGTAATGAATTCTAGCCAAAGGGTTTTAGACAGAAATGAAGTATCCCATTCCACAAATCCCCACTAGCACCCACATCCCTGCTCCACCTCCAACGTTCTTTAGACTGTGAGTGGAAATGAAATAAATCTTTATTGTGTTAAACTACTGATATTTTAGGGATGGATGATTAGTTAATATATGTTTAAGAAATACATGATTAGAGAAAATAGTTTTAAAAGGAAATCATTTGATAAGAGGTACAAATATGTGCTGGTTTGAATCTATTATGTCTCCCCAAAAGCCATGTGCTTTAATGCAATCTTGTGGGGGCAGACTTATTAGTCTTTTGACTGGGGGGAGCCTTTTGATTAGGTTGTTTCCATGGAGAGGTGACTCACCCAACTGTAGATGAGACCTTTTGATTGGATCATTTTCATGGAGGTGTGGACCCCACCCATCCAGGGTGGGTCTTAATTGGATCACTGGAATCCTTTAAGAGAGCTCATGGAGATAAGGAGCTCAGAGAAGTTGAGAGACACATTTTGGATAGAAGTTAGATACGTAATTCAGAGTTTACCTCCAGGAGACACTAAAAGCCAACAGACCCAGATGCTTGGAGATGCTGGGAGATGCAGACATAAGGGTGTTTGGAGATGCTAAGCTAAGAGATGAAGCCCAGAGTTTGCCCTGGAGAAGCTATGAGAGGACTCCCAGATGCTTAGAGAGAAACACCCTGGGAGAAACAAGCAAAGAGCTGAGAGAAGCTAAGGGAGTCAGAAGCCCAGAGACATTTTGAAGAAAGCCATCTCAAAATGCAGCCCAGGAACAAAGGACCAGGAGACACCAGCCATGTGCCTTCCCAGCTGACACAGGTGTTCTGGACACCACTGGCCTTCCCTCAGTGACGATATCCTCTTGTTGATGCCTTAGTTTGCACATTTTTATGGCCTTAGAACTATACATTTGTCACCAAATAAATCCTCTTTATAAAAGTCAATCCTTTCTGGTATTTTGCATAATGGCAGCTCTAGCAAACCGGAACAAAATATAACAATTTATACTGTAATTTGTAGGGCAAGAAAGCCTACAGTAGACTTTAATTGGAAGCAAGAAAAAGGAAGGATAGAAGAAAGGAAGGAAGGGAGGGAGGGAGGGAAAGAAAAGACTCCTTAACCATATGTATATTCACTCTACAACCAAGAAGTGAAGTAAATGTATAAATATTACAAAAAGTATAACTATAATCTGCAGCACTATGGAATATAGATTGATAGCCAAGAAAAAGTTTTAAAATGTCTGCCAAATCAGTTAAAAAAACAAGATACATTATTCCAGTAAATGCTAAGTCTTTTAAGAATCTATAGAAAGAATGTTCGAGAAGGATTTAGTAATTTATTTTAGTTTCTGACACTATTTTCCTGTTCAATTTATGTATATTAGTTTTCACCAGAGCATCAGAATGAAAAATGTTGTTGTAGAGACAGTCATAGCTGGATTCTAGGCAGGTCTAAACTGTGGACCATCAAATGACACTGGCATAAATTCTACTTAGTCCGCAGTTTAAGGCAGGGGAGTGTTGGCACCACTCCTCCTCTCCCAGTATCTTTTCCCCCTTTTGCCCCCTCTCTGGGAAAGCATCTCTCTCTCTCTCCCTCCTTCCCCCCACCCCCTCCCTCCCTCTCTCTCTGCCTCTCTGCCTCTCTCCGTCTCTCTCTCTCTCTCTCTCTGATAACTGAGATTCTCTTTTGTCAAGAGCACTTTACTCTTCCATTGTGATTAGGAAATAGTTACGTAGTATAAGCTGGGCTACTTAAGATTTATGAAACCTCTGTCTTGCTGCAGGTTCAGGAGGCCAGCAGGGAAGCTGAGCAACCATCTTTGTCTAACACTTCCTGTTAATGGCATTGGTCTGAAGTTACAAACCAAATTTACATACCTTAGATTGACAACATGAGATTTGATAAACCGATGCCCTCTGGTAAAACGCCGAAATATCCTAGACATCTGATTTAGAAAAAATATATAAAAGCATTAGTCTTAAGAAAAAATCTTATTCCTTGTCTTTTGTAAAGACTCCAGGCAAAGACAAGGATTTCAGTTTATTCCCAAGCAAGCAAATGACTTATTCACAGAGGCAAGACCAAACTCAGGTCCTAATCCTTATAGAACTGAATAACCTACTCAACTTTGCTAAGCCTCTGTAAAATGGAATAACAACGTCCACCTCATTAAGTTGTTTTGAGCATTAAATGAAATAATGTATATCACACATTTAACACCTTGCCTGGAATATAGTTAACTATTTAAAATGTCAGTTTTGATTATTGTCAAATGAACTGAAGTATCTGTGCTATATTTTTAAAGCAGAATTTTCATTTTTAAGAAAGCCAACCACAAACTTGCTCAACTCATTCCCAAATATGGTACCTACTCCACCATTGATAACAACTTGCTGATTTTTTTAACGATTACACCATCAGTAGAGCATTTGACATAACATGTGACAACACCTGTTGTGTGACTCCAACGTTCTTATGTTAGTCATCTCTCTGTGATATGCAGGCTTTCACAGCTGGTACTAGGTTTGGCAATAACTTTTCCCACACTACGTACCATCAGCACTTTTTTACTTAGCTTTTCCAATCTGAGGCATTGAAGGCATTTGGGATCTTCAGTGAACTGATTCCCTAAATGTACTGTTGAGGCAGTGACTTAGAGTCAAAAAGACACTGGACTGAGAGTCAGAGGCCAGAAATTATAGGTCTATATAAGTTTATTTAAGCTCTCCTTCCATGGTAAATCTCCACCCCCCATTACTACATCCTCTGGGAAGAGGGTGTATTGTTACCCCACAACCAGCACCAGATTCCTCCCTCCACCTTATTCTCCTAAAATAGTAACAATGCCCAGTAGATTTTACTTCGTAAATATTGAGTCCATCTTCTTTCCTGTAATGCCAAATGGTCTAAAATCAGCTCCTCAGCAGCTTGTGCCTGAGTCTTTGCAGCAGTTCCCTAATGGCATATTTATGTGGTTCTAGCCTATCTTTCCTCCCCTAAGTTATTCCCCCAGAAGGCTAGCGACCAAAATCATATCTCTAAAATGCAAACCTGAGTATATGACATTCCTTCAAAACTCTTATTGCTTATGCATAAACCTCAACGTCCCCCTCAGTGTGAGCTCCACAGTCTTATTTCTTCGTTGAGTACTGCTTTTTGTTCAAGGCTTATATATATTTTTTACCTCCTGAATTACCTGCTCTTTCCTAATCACATTAAGCTGGTTCATACCTCTGACTTTGCACAGTTATTTCCCTCTTCCTAGAACAAACTTTTTTTCACAGCCAAATTTCTCTAATTATTACTCTATTATCCTTTAGAAAATCCAATAACAACTAAGTTATCTTTGACTGCTTTCTTCAAACAAAGTTCAACACTCCTTTATTTTGGACACCCCAGCTTCTTGCACATGATTCTATTATACCATTAATCATACAATAATCACAGTGGTTTACAATGAACATCTTTATATCTTCATTCCTCAGCATATTGCCTGGTATGCAGCAAACACTCAATGTTTGTTTGATGAATAAGTGCATGAATGAATAAATGACAAAGTGAATTAAAAATCAACAATACAGTAAAGAGAAGGAAATGGCAACACATTTTGTTTTTTTCTGCAAATCTTGTTACCAAGTGCAAGCAGAAACCCTTAGGAATCTGAAGTACTTCCAGACAGTTCAAACCTAAGAGGAGATCATTTTACTAGATATTATTCCATTTAAAATGAGATCGTTTCTAAACTCATGGAAAAATGGGGGAAAAATTCACCTTAAAACTAGATAACAATTTTAGTCCTTGGTTTGAAATCCCCATTAAAAAACAAAATGCTTAAAACAGTATAAATGGCTTTGACTAAATACCCTAGTACCCACTTTACTGTCCTCAGCAAGCTAGAACTTGCACCTTCTGACTGGCTGGGGAACTGCATGAAGATTAAGTCCTCAGGGAAGTGCAGTATTTACGGGATGCCAGCTGGGGAATCTCTTTGAGGTCTACCCATGGAAAGAAGTCAGGCAAGTTCTGTAGATTTCCTGCTAGTCCCAAGGGAATCTGTACCAGCAGAGGGCAAATATGTTGTCAGAACAGATTCCTTCTTCCTTCCCTCTTGGGGAAATCTTCCTGCTAGCCCAAAGGGATATTTCCTCCCTCTAAACTCCTAAAATACTGACAGCTCGAATCATACATTTAACAATTATGTGCTGCACTGTATCCCTCATTGTTATATCATTTATCATTTAGTTATGTAAATTTTCAGTTTGTAATGTTTCCATGTAGAATTTCACACATAACCAAATTACAAACTCCTTTAGGGAAGGGAATGTACTTTACAGATCTTTGAATTCTTCACAACCTTACACATATTAGGCATACAATAGCATTTTCACTAATTGTTTGATTCTCCAGCTATGTTTAAATTTAACATTGTGAAGAAAAATTGCTGGCTTTTGCTTCCTTTCATGGCCCTTTTAGTATACCCTGTCTCTTCCCATTTTTGTAATTTTTTTACTCATTCAACATAATTTATTAAGATTCTCCTATACTTCAAGCATTGTAACAGGCACTGGAAAAAGAGTTGTGAACTAAAGGTGTGGACCCTGGCCTCATAGAAGAAAGAAATAGACTGTACTAAATAAAAAAAAAAAATAATTACAAATGGCAGCTAATATGGTAAAGGAACTAGCAAATTGATGAGGGTATATAATAAGGAAAGGTTCTTTAAGAAGGTGATATTTAAGTGAAATCTGAAGGATCAGGAGTAAGCAACAAAAAAAAGGAGGGTCAGGGGGCAATGTTCCTGGTAGACAGAAAAGAACATGCAAAGGATCCAAAAGGAAGCCAATATGGAAAGAGCATAGTGGGCATGGAAGAGAGTGTAAAAGATGGAAGTATAGTCAGAACCAGAGAATGCAGGTAATTGAGGACCTTAGTGAGGAGCTTGGATTTTATTCTAAGTATAATCAGAAGACATTTACGAACTTTTGAGCAAAAGATTAGCATGATATGTTTTTAAAAGGTCATTCTGGCTGCTCTGTAGACAAGATATGAGAGGGAGGTTGAAGTAGAAGCAGTAAGAACTATGAGTTGCCTGTATGAGAGATGATATCAGCTAGGGCTGGGATGGAGAGAGTAGTGAACTAGAGGTAGAAACATGACTTGCAAATGGATTAGACATGGGGATAAGGGAAATGTAGGTATTCTAACAACTAGGTGGATGGCAATGGCATTTGCTGAGTGGGCAAAATAGGGATGAGAGAATGAAAGAGGGGGCAAATTTCAAGAATTTGCATGTTTGGAAGATGTTTGAGAGAGATCTACATGGCAATGGCAAGTAAGCCATTAAATGCACAAGCTCGGGTTCAGAGAAACCTGGATTGGAGATTAAAAATTGGGGATTTAAAGTTATTGTATATCCATTATTTCCCCTTTTCTTTGCTATGAGAATTCCTCTTTCCTATTAGGGAACTCATTCTAAATGGTTTAAATGGGCTAAACGTGTCCTCTTCTCCCATCTCCCACATGGGTGGCACAATTTTATCCTCATGGTCACAGTGATTAACGTAGGTAGGGATGGGCACGTGTTCCAAATTTGGCCTCATAGGTTGCTTCTCCAAACCTTCCTCCAAGAATTGGTATGGAATTGTCTTTTCTTGCTTCAGTTAATAACCTGGGAAAATGTGAATTTAAGGCAGCTTTAACTATCTAAGAATAATGGAAAGAAAGAATCAGAGCTCAAGGACATTGTTTGAGTCCCTGAATCCAGCCATACCTGCAGCTAGAGGAATCTCTAGATTTTCCCAAAAGTCTTCACCTCATTTATTTGTCTTTACTTTGACTTACTATTTGGGTTTCTGTTATTTGCCATCAAAAGTATCTGTCTATTATGGGAATGAATGAGCTTATTTACAAACAAAACAAAACAAAACAAAACAAAACAGGATCATGCCCTGGATGATTTGGAAGCTTAGACCAATGTAGATTTGTTGTTTGTAATCATTTATCAAGCAGATAAAATTATATTTCCTTCTTAAGAAATTTCTTAATGAGCTGATTTCATTTAAAAAATGAGGAGTTATGATGAAAGAAGAATTGTAGCAGATGTTTGTGCCCTCATCAGACTGTATTTACTGGGCAGGTATACCCATCCAACATCTTCGGTAGGTGTTCACTGACAACAGCTCACACCTGCAGGTATCTAGAGGCTCGCCCTTGTCTGACCTGAGAGCCTCACCCAGTGATGTCTGGGAAGTTATACCTCACCTTTCTGGGCAGCCCTTGTTATAGTACAAACAGCCCAGCCCCCTTGTTTCTGGGCAGAACCACCTCTGTGATGTCATTTTAGTTCCAGAGCTCCCAGAGAAATCAGGATGAGGCTGCACTTCTGAAACCACATCATGGCTAGCTTCTTCCTCTGCCATTTCCTGCTACCTTTACTTCCTTACAAGCATCTCCTGAAAGCTCTTAGTGGAGCCTATGTAAATACATGTTAGAAGATGTGGAAAAATATTAGAACATCTATTCATATTTATTTTTATCTAAACAAATGAGAAAACAATAATCTTTACTAAAACATATTCTAAACAACTGACACTGTACCCCTCTTGGTTGTCTGTATAACAAATGTAACATAAAATACCTAAGTAAGCTCATGAAAAGAGTGGGAATTTTGCAACATGGAGCAATTGGGTCACTTGTACTTAAAGTGAACTGTGATATATCCAAGTTGACGTCACCCAGTTTGATTTAATAATTACATAGTGAAGTTTAACTGATCTAACCCTCACAAAATATGCAAGTGTTTTCAAAATGACACCCGCAAAGAAACCATGGATAGAAAATAGTTCTAATAATGCAAACACACACAAAAAGAAAAAGGTAGAGCAGAGACTTTTACTCCTAGTTTAAGTCACAGGGCTCATTACTTTTCATTAGGTAAAAGTAATGACAATCTATTCAGAACTTGTAGGAAGTCAGCCTAAAATATGAAATTATTAAGAACTTTGTTTGAAATGTGGACATATATCTACAATATGAATAATCAACCTTGCCAAAGTGAATATTTTAGCTAATGATAGTATTAAGTTATCATGATTAGCAAGAAATTAAAATTATTAAGATTCTTTTTTAAGGATGTTTTATGATGTACATAATATTAGTAGAGTCATTATATGCTGATAGAGAACGCTCAAATTTTTTTTTAATTGATAACAGTAAGAAATGTAAAAAGTTTGTAAAACACAAACTTTGAAGTTGTGGAATCTTAGCAGGAGTGCTTTAATTACCTGATGTTCCCAAGGGGAAAAGTGGAGATCAAACTGTGTTAGAATGCTTTAAGCACAGTACTAGTCTTCAGTAAGTACTTTCTGATTCACAGTGAATTACTCACTTTACTAATCAATTTTTAAAATAATCAAACTGACAGTTATTAGCATAAAAACAATAATCTTGTTCCATCATGTTTTAATTACTACATTAGTCATTTTTTTTTTTTTTAATTCTGCCAAAGACTGTGGAGTACATGCCAAAATATAAATACAGTTTTTAACAAAATAGCTCCATAGAACACTCTACCACATATCTAACTCTGGGTTTTGGATGAGTTTGGAGCAGAGAAAGATACTAGGGGCAAACAACATCTTTTTAATATTTTGCTAAAGGACCATAATGAAGCTGGAAATCAATAACTGGAAGATAACAAGAAAATTCACAAATATATGGAGGTTAAACAACACACCATTTAACAATAAGTGGGTCAAAGAAAGTATTGCAAGAGTAATCAGTAAAGATCTGTAGATGAAAGAAAATGTGAACACAACAGGTCAAATTCATGGGATGCAGTGAAGTTAATCCTGAGAGGAAAATTCATAGCCCTAGATGCCTACATTAATAAAGAAGACAGAGCTAATGTCAAAGACCTAACTACGCACATGGAGGAATTAGAAAAAAAGCAGTACACTAATCCCAAAGAAAGCAAGCTGAAAGAAATAAAAAATAAAATTAGAGGAGAAATCAATGAAATTGAGAACAACAACAACAACAACAACAAAAAATAGAAAGAATCAACAAGACCAAAAGTTGGTTCTTTGAGAAAATCAATAATATTGACAAATCCTTAGCTAGACCTCACAGAAATAAAAAAGAACCTAAGAGGATATTATGGACAACTACATGCCAAAAAATTATGCAACCTAGATGACATAGGCAATTGCCTAGAAATACATGAACATCTAAACTGATTCAGGAAGAAATAAAGACCTCAACTTACCAATTACAAGGAAAATATCGAATTGATCATCAGAAACCTCTCAACAAAGAAAATCCCAGGACCACAGCTTCCCAGGGGAATTCTACAAATCAATCCAAGAATACCAAAGCCAGATAAAGAAACTACCAGAGAAGAAAATTACAGACCAACTTCTCTAATGAATACAGATGCAAAAATCCTCAACAAAATACTTGCAAATCAAATCCAACGGTACATTAAAAGAATTATACACCATGGTAAAGTTGGTTTTATCCCAGGTATGTAAGGGTGGTTCAACACAAGGAAACCAATTAATGTAATAAAACACCTTAACAAAATGGAGGGGAAAACAGCAACACAAGAAAATCAATCAATGTAATAAAATATATTAACAAAATGAAGGGGGCAATCAGCATGATTATCTTGATGAAAAAGAAAAAGCATTTGACAAAATGTAGCATACTTTCTTAATAAAAACATTTTGAAATAAATGCATAAAATGAAACTTCCTCAGCATGATAAAGGCCACATGTGAAAAACCCACAGTTAACATCATACAATTTGGTGAAACCTGAAAGCTTTCTCTCTAAGATCTGGAACAAGACAAGGATGCCCACTGTCACCATTGATATACAACATTGTGCTAGAAGTTCTAGCTAGAGCAATTAGGCAGAAAAAGAAATAAAAGTCATTCACATCAGAAAGGAGAAACTTTGACTAGAACTTTGACTAGTTGCCAATAACATGATCCTATATATAGAAAGTCCTGAAAACTGTACAACAAAGCTATTATAGATGATAAGCAAATTCAACAAAGTGGTGGGATACAAGATCAACATGCAAAAATGAGTAATGTTTTTTTACACTAGTAAGGAGCAATCTGAGAAGGAAATCAAGGAAAAACTTCCATTTGCAATAGCAACTAAAATAATCCAATATCTAGAAATAAATATAACCAGGGATGTAAAGGACATATGCAGAAAACTACAAAACATTGCTCAAAGAAATCAAAGAAGACCGAAATAAATAGAAAGACATTCTGTGTTAGCGAATTGGAACACTAAATATCATTAAGATGTCAATTCTACTGAAATTGATGTACAATTTCAATGTAATCCTGATCAAAATTCCAACAACCTACTCTGCAGAAATGGAAAAGCCTATTGACAAATTTATTTAGAAGTGTAAGGGTCCCAGAATAGCCAAAAGCATCTTGAGAAAGAAGAAGGAAGATGGAGCACAGTTCCTGGCTTTCAAGTGTATTATAAAACTACAGTGGTCAAACAGCATGTTGCTGACATAGACACATTGACCAATGGAATCAAATTGGGAGTTCAGAAATAGACCCTCATATCTAAGGTCAATTAATTTTCACAAGGTCACCAAATCCATTCATCTGGGATAGAACAGTCTCTTCAACAACGGGTGCTAGAACTGGATACACATATCCAAAAGAATGAAAGAAGACCCCCTTCTCACACCTTATAAAAAATTAACTCAAAATGGATCAAAGACGTAACTATGAAAGTCAGTACCATAAAATTCCTAGAAGAGAATACAGGGGAGCTTCTTCAAGATCTTGAGGTAAGTTGTGGTTTCTTAGACTTTACACTCAAAGCAAAAGAAATGAATGTTAATAATGGGGGGGGAGGTCTAAGGGGTAAAGGGTTTTACTTTTCGGAGTAATGAAAATGTTATAAAACTTTTGTGATGAATGCACAATTCTGTGATTACACTGTGAACCATTGATAGTATACTTTGGATGGATTATATAATGTATGAATATATCTCAATTAAACTGCTTTTAAAAAAAAGACTTCATGGTTTTGGCATAGTGAAAAACAAAGAGAGGGACAGAACAGATTAAAGATCCCAGAAGTACTCTTTTAAAATATGGAAATTTGATTTGTAGCAGAGATGTCATGGCAGATTATTCAGAAAAAGTCTGACTATTCAGAGGGAACTTCTTATCTCTAATGGAAGAAAAATGAAATTAAATCCCTACCTCAAGCACATACACAAATATCAATTCCATATAGACTAAAGTCTTAAATGCAAAAATCAAACCCATAACATTTTTAAGACAGTAACATCAGGTTAGGGAAGGATTTCTTATGTAACACAAAAGGCACGTGGCAAAGCACATGGCAGCATCTCCTGGTCTTTCGCTTCTCTTCTGGGTTACTTTGATTTCTTCTTGCTGCTTCCTCTTTGGCTTTCTCTCTCTCATGTCTGAATACATTCAATTTATAAAGGACTCAAGTAATAGGATTAAGACACATCTTAAATGAGGTGAGACACACCTTAACTGAAGTAACCTCATCAAAAGTTCCACCTTACAATGGCTTCATACCCACAGGCATGTATTACACTTAAGAACATGTTTTTTGGGGGTACATATAGCTTCAAACCACCACAATATCCAAATTATCCATTAATTGACTGGAATATAGAATAAAGAACTTTTTTTTGGCATGCAATAATTCAGAAATTTTATTTCCCATGTACTTTATTTTAGGAAAGTTACTTGAAGGTCATAACCCACTACATCAAGTAAAACATGGGACACAGGAAGCAATGGATCCCATCCAAAAGAATAGACCTGTCTTGACCCGGGTTTTCCTCCATGAAATGTACCTAGAAAGCAATCATTTCGAACTGAAGCAGGAAGATAGGGTTTTGAGAAGGAGGAATAAAATAGATAAATAAATATGAAAATCTTTGGAATACCTGAAGATATAGTAAAATGTAGGGGGTTTACAAAAAAATCAAAGGATAATCTGTTCAAATCAAACTCTAGGAATATTCTTCTCTGAATGGCCTATGAATTGCAGGAACGTATTTGTAGAAAACAGGAACACTGTTCTGATAGTAAACAAAAATACTCTTTAATTAGCTATGGAAATTAAAATATTATTTATCAGCTTCAACATTTAGAACCAACCTATATAAAGATAAATAACAGAATAAAATGTAAATATTTCCCATGTTCTTAATGATATGGATATAGGAGAGAACACTGAGAGAAGGGTGGGAGTGCTAAAATCCCCTTTTAATTAAGAGGTGCTCTCTATAGCTGATGGTAACGAATCAAATTAATGCAGTGTCCTTTCTATACAGAAGTTACTTCTTTGTTCCAGAATTAACTGTCATAGACTTAAAGGAGAACATCCTAGACTAATATACTTTATTTTGCTAAACAAATCAATGATCTCCATAACCATGCTTTTCATGGGGCAAGAAATGGAGGATTAACTATTCTAATTGACTTTCTCCTATGATAGATAAGGATTTTTAGCTCACCCAATATATTTTTAAAAATGACATATGCCTTGACAAATCCATAAGTTATAAAGAGATACCAAGATACTTGAGGGGCATAACTAAATCTGAGAATGATATCAATAATATAGATGAAAATCTTTTTATATGACCCTAAGTGGTTTCGACAACAAAATAAACAAAATGATAAGCTGAATGTGGCAATCCTATATTTTTATGTAAAGGTTAAGGAAAATGAACCAAGAAAGATAAAATCAAGAGTTACAAATAGGAAAACTTTTGTTTTGACTAACAATTTCCCTAAGTGCTAATCTATTAGCTACTTTAATCTATTCTGAATATTTTGCTTATATTTTAAGTCATTTAATCCTCACAACCATATGACCAAGGTATTGTATCATCCCCATTTTACAAAAGAAGAAACTGAGGCACAGAGAGGCTAAGTTACTGTAATGAACACATTCAAAGTGAGGCAGAAAGACATATTCATAAATATTTAGAGCATCTATTAAGGTTACCATTCTCTCAATCTGATGACTCCTTTCTGCAAACTCCCTTGAGGTTCTTATTCCGTATTTTTCTTTGTATTTGATATTTGTGACTTTAAAAGAGGCAAGGTAATAGAATGACTTATCATCTGAAAGGAAAAATAAACAAAAGACCTAGAGTTAAATGTCATGAGTTCCTTTCCCTCACTTAGTATAACGCAGTGTATTTCTACTTACAAAAATTATTAGAGAACATTTTTTTCAGTATTTGGTAATTCCATAATAGCTGCGAACTGAAATGTCTAATCTGGACCAAAGTATACTTTTGGGATACCTCATTTACAGATGTTTGTGCATATCAAAATTTGATACTATTGACTAGGTAACATATGATGGAAATATTAAAAGCAATTGCTGAAAGTCATGTAAAAATTTTCAATTCTTCAAAGAACTACTAACATAGGTATATCATAGTGAAACTGAATTATGAGAATATATTGAAGAGGGTACAATTTTTCTATGCTGTTGCTAAACTTACTTAAATAGAAGACAATCTAAAAAGAGAGATATTATATGACACCACAAATGTGAACTTTGTAAAAAATGTAAACAAGTGTCTTACATTGTAGAATTTAGGGGACCTAGAGATAGACAGCAACTAGTGAAAGGGGAATGATAATATAATAATAGGTAAGATATTGAGGGTAATCTTAATGATATGGGAATGCTCAGAAATGACTATGGTTCGTTAATTTTTGGGGGTATGGTAGGAGCATATTGGAAGCAATGTAGTTATTTTAGGATATTTGTTTTTCTTATTCCTTTGTTTTGTTTTGTTTGAAACATTTTTTTTTCAATTTTTTGATAAAGTTTTTTAAAAAAGACTATAATGACTGTTTCACTTTCTCTTTTCCCATTCACTTTTCAATTCTGCAAACCTCTAACTGAAATTGCCATTGTCAAGCACAATAGCTATAACATCTAATGGTCACTTTTGTTGGTCTTTTCTTCCTTAATTTCTTTGAAGCCCTAATTATAGTTTGAAATCCCATCTTTGGCTTTCTGAAGTCAGTCTTCTAGTTTTCTACCTTTTCCCCTAGCCACTCCTTCTTCGTTATATTGCAGAATTCTTTATTTTCACTCTACTCTTAGATGCCCCAAGGTCCAATCTTTTTACCCTGGTCATGCCAAGCACTCCTGGGTGATCTTAACTGTGACGACCTCACCCCCAACCAATTGCTCATGACTCTTAATTTTTTTTTATTTCAAAAACAGAAATGAGTTCCAATTCTATATCAACTGACTTTAGAAGACTATTCATCAGACATTCAATAGTCACCTCAAATGTAATATTCTGAAAGTGAGATAATCACTTACCTCTTCCTGTGCTAAAACCTGCTGTATTTCTTTAATTTTCTATCTTTATGAACAGCCCTATCATCTACTCAATTCACCAAAGACTTGGCTTCTTCCTCATTTCTAACATTCAATCTGTCTTTAAGTCCTATTGATACCCATTTATAACCTACTGATAACCCATTTATAATATTTCTCAAATCCCTTATCCTACTCACAAAAGCTACTTCCTTAATAAAGGCCCAAACCATCATCCAGCTGATGTCTATCCAAAGCAAAATGACTGTTCTAAAACAAAAAGAAGTCCTCCATCTATATTTTCTATCTTAATTGCTGTCATTACAATCCACTTTATTACCATGACTAGAAATCTTGGAGTAATCTTTGATCCCTTCCTAATTAATCAGCCAGTTCTGACAATGTTATTGCATACATTTTAAAAACCTATCCTTCATTCACAAATTCCACCACCTCTATTGCTCTAGCTCATGACTTGGAAAATTGTAGCAGCTTTTTAAATATTAGCCCTGCCCCCAGTTCTGTTTCCCTCAAATCTATTCTCCATAAAGTAGACAGAGTGATCTTTTCTAATTGCAAATTTGACAATATCACTTCCATTATTAAATTAAAGCACTTCCATATTAAGGAAAGAGTTTCCTCTTTAATATGACACATAAAGTTTTCCTTGACCACTAGGTAGGTAGGATCCTGCCTACCTCTTTAGTACCTTTAGCATCTCTTTCCCACCTTCCTTTTAGGACTTATATTGCAACTAAAGCAAATTGTTTACATATGTCTGCATTCACCATGCTGTTTTCCTCCCATAAGCTTTGGCTTGTGCCGCTTCTTTCACCTGAAATACCCCTTTCCCTGGAATGCCTCTTCCCCAGACTTTAGACCTCTCCACTGTCTAAGTACTACCCATGACATCACTTCTTATTTGGGGAAGTTTCTGAAACCTCCAGGTTGAGATAGGGACTTCACAACTTTTCTACTATGATAGCTGGTGAATCATTCTACTTGGCACTTGGCACAATATTATTCTAATTCTGTGAAGAGCTCTAACTTTGCACATGCCACTGTATGATAGGGATCTATAATCCCAGTCGACTGGTATGTCAGCTCCTTGAAGGAAGTTGTGCCCCTTTTGCACTTTTATGAGGAAGTGGCATTTCTAGCACTATAAATAAAAAGAACAGTACCTTAACTCGTATATGAAACAAGAAGCCAATTAATAATTAATTATTTCAATATTTGACAGTTAAGTGCATAATACATCATACTATGCTGAACATGGTAATTTTGAATTTTATTAAAATTTAATTTAAAAACACTTTTCAGATTATAAATACTTTATCAGAAACCCTGGAATAAACGGAAAAGTATATATTAAGAGAACAAAAATAATATATAACCCAATACCAAGAAGTAAATTGATACATTTTGGTTTATTTTTCTCCTTCTGTAAATACTGTTTTACTTGACTGAGACCAATTATCACATTTAAAAAAATTTCTTTATTTCATTTACAAAACTGATCCTGTGTACTTTCCCACTTCTTTAAAAAATACATCTGTTCATTCAAAATGAGAAGTTGGGAATAATGCTACTTTTTACCCCAAAAGTTTATTGTTTTGTTATGTTGTGATACTATTTTTATTTTAAGTTTACAGCTTTACTTTTATTAATGGATGAACAGATAAATGAATATTTACCAAATTCCTTATAGATACCAAGTCATATCTAATTTGCTCTCACATCTATTGTCTTATTAAATTTAATAGATTCAAGCTACTTCTCCAGGCATATCATGACAAGATTTAACAATTAAAGTTCTATTACAAAATTTTGATTAAAATTCACCTCAGAGTGATAAAGCTGTTTCATTCACTATCATATACATATTCCAAATTCTCTTTAAGACTCTTCTAGTTGGGCAAAACTATTTTTTGAAATCATGTAGAAGTACACTTAATTTTAATATATACTCAAGCACTTTCAAAAGCTCTAAATATGTAAGCTGCATATTATATACTAATTTTATTGGACACTATACTAATTCCATTTCAATAACATTGAAATTTTATATTAATAATACCTGGCATTTATTGAACTTTCATTATATGCTAATCATATAATAGCTGACTTTTAATGAGTCCTTATTATATGCTAGGCTTATTTCACCAATGACATAATTGAACATTAAAAGAATTTTTAAATAAGGTCAATTAGGAAGCCATTGTAGAAATCCAATTTAACAATGACAAATATTTGTGAGAAATTACTGTATACCATGTGCTGAACTAAACACAAATAGATCATCTAATTTAATCCTCACAACAAATCCCTGAAGTAAAAATAATGCTATACTGTTTATATAAGAGTACTGATGCTTAAAGTTAAAAAGTAACTTGCCAAGGATCATACAACTAGTATATAGGTTTTTCATATATGCCCTTTATCACATTGTGAAAGTTTCCTTTGATTCCTACTTTTTGAAGTGTTTTTATCATGAAAGGATGCTGAAGTTTGTCAAATGGCTTTTCTACATCAATTGAGATTATCTGATGGTTCTTCCTTTTTGATTTGTTAATGTGCTGTATTACATTAATTGATTTTCTTTTGTTGATCCACCCTTGCATACCTGGAATAAAACTCACTTGGTCATGGTGTATAATTCTTTAATATACAGTTGAATTTGATTTGCAAGTATTTTGTTGAGAATTTTTACATCTATATTCATTAGAGAGATTGGCCTGAAGTTTTCTTTTCTGTATCTTTATCTGACTTTGGTATTTGAATAATGTTGGCTTCACAGGAGTTAGGTAGTATTTCCTCTTCTTCAATTTTTTGGAAGAGTTTGAGCAGGAATGGTGTAAGTTCTTCTTGAAATGTTTGGTAAAATTCACCTGTGATGCCATCCAGTCTTGTGCATTTCTTTGTTGGTAAGTTTTTGATGGCTGATTTAATCTCTTTACTTGTGATTGGTTTGTTGAAGTCTTCTATTTCTTCTTGAGTCAGTGTAATTTGTTCATGTGTTTCTAGGAAGTGGTGCATTTCATCTAAGTTGTCTAGTTTGTTGGCAAACAGTTCATCATAGTACCCTCTTAACATTTTTTTATATCTTTGGGGTCAATGGTAAGGCTCCCCTCTGGTTTCTGATTTTATTTATTCACAGTTTCTCTCCTTTTATCTTTGTAAGTCTAGCCAAGAGTTTAGTGATTTTATTGTTCTTCTCAAAGATCCAACTTTTGATTTCATTGATTCTCTCTATTGTGTTTTGTTCTCCAGTTCATTAATTTCTGTTCTAATCTTTGTTATTTCTTCTCTTCTTCTTGCTTTGGGATTAGTTTGCTGTTTTTTCTCCAGTTTCTCCAGTTGTTCAGTTAGGTCTTTGGTTTTAGCTCTTGTTCCTTTTTAATGCAGTCTTTAAATTCCCTCTCAGCACTACCTTCACTGAATCCCATAAGTTTTTATACATTGTGTTCTTGTCTTCATTTGTCTCAAGATATTTACTGATTTCTCTTGCATTTTTTTCTTTGAGTGTTTGAGTGTGTTGATTAGCCTCCATACATTTTTTAATTGATTTCCAGCTTATTCCATTACGATCAGAGAAAGTACTTTGTATAATTTCAATCTTTTAAAATTTATTAAGACCTGTTTTCTGTTCCAGCATATGTTCTATCCTGGTGAATGTTCCATGAACACTTGAGAAGAATGTATATCCTGCTGTTAGGGTGTGCAATGTTCTATATATGTCTGTTACATCTAGTTCATTTACCATATTATTTAGGTTCTCTGTTTCTTTATTGATCCTCTGTTTAGATGTTCTATCTATTGGAGAGAGTGGTGTGTTGAAATTTCCCACTAAAAAAGTAGAGCTGTCTATTACTCCCATCAGTTTTGCCAGTGTTTGCCTCATGTACTTTGGTGCTCTCCAATAGGAGCATATATATTTATGGTTGTTATTCCTTATTGGTGAATTGCCCCTTTTATAAATAGTGTCTTTCTTTATCTCTTATAACATTTTTGAATTTAAAGTCTATTCTGTCTGATATTAGTTAGCTACCCTGGTTTTTTTGTTTTGTTTTGTTTTGTTTTGTTTTTTTGGTTACTACTTGTATGAAATATCTTTTTTCCATCCTTTCACTTTCAACCAATTTGTTTCTTTGGGTATAAAATGAGTCTCTTTTAAACAGCATATAGATGTATCATATTTTTTAATCCATTCTGCCAATCTGTATCTTTTAATTGGAGAATTTAATCCATTAACATTCAAAGTTATTACTCTAAAGGCTGTTAATTCAGCTATCTTATCATTTGGTTTTTATTTGTCAGATCTATTTTTCTCTCCCTTTTTTTATCCTTTAAATTACCCTTAATAATACTCTTAAATTCTGTACCCTATTCCAGACCTATCTCTCCTGTCTTTTCTTTTCAGCTGTCATATCTCCCTTCATTAATTATCATAGGACCAGTCTCAGTAACAAACTCTTCACACTTCTGTTTATCTGTGAATATTTTTAAAAACTTCCTCACTTTTGTAGGACAGCTTTGCTGGATAGAGAATTCTTGGCTAGCACTTTTTCTGTTTCAGTATCTTCAAAACACTGCTGCTTTCTTGCTGCCATGAAGTCTGATGAGAAATCAGCACTTAGTCTTATTTGGCTTCCCTTGTATGTTGTGCATCACTTTTCTCTTGCTGCTTTCAGAACTTTTCCCTTCTCTTCAGCATTTGACAGTCTGATTACCATGTGTCTTGGAGTGGGTCTATTTAGATCATTCTGTTTGGAGTACACCGGGCTTCTTGAATTTGCATATTTGTCATTAATAAGGTTTGGGAAATATTCAGCCATTATTTTCTTGAATATTCTTCCTGGCCTTTTTCCCTTGTCTTCTCCTTTTTGGATACCCATGATGTATACGTTGTATGCTTTCTGTTGTCAATCAATTTCCTGAGACCCTGCTCAAATTTTTCCACTTTTTCTCCATTTGTTCTTTTGTCTGTTTGCATTCAGTGGATCTGTCTTCTAGCTCACTGATTCTTTCTTCTGCCTCTTCAAATCTTCTGTTATATATCTCCAGTATGTGTTTAATTCATCCAGTGTCTGTTATTTCCATAATGTCTGTCTTTTTTTATGTACTCTTTCAAATTCTTCTCTATGCTCTTCCAGTGTTTTTTTAGGATCTTTTATCTCTTTGTACACATTTTCTTCATTTCTTTGAATTGTTCCAGATTTGTTTACATGTGTTTGATTAGTTGTTCCAGATTCTGTGTCTCCTCTGAATTTTTTTATTTATTGCTTTGACTGAGCTGTTTTTTCTTGAGTTTTAGAATGCCTTGTGCTTTTCTGCTGATATCTGGTTATCTGATTATCTTGATGGGTCTATTCTGAAGGTTGGTTGTCTCTCTCTTGCCTAGGATTTAGTTATTGCTTGGGTTTGTATTAGGGCACTGTTTTGACAATTGGGTCATCAGTATTTCTCAGACCAAAACTGGGCTGGGTATCCATGCAGGGGTGTAGATCAGCTCTGATGGGCCTGGGATAGAGTCTGGAGAGGCTCTGAAAAGCCCTGGAATTTTTGCTTTCACTTTCCAGCCTCCCAGAAGATGGCACACTTGCCTTAATCATCCTCCAAAGATTTTTACCTCCTGGAGCACCACAGCATCTGACTGCATAGAGTTGAAACTGTGGGGTCCCTGTGCTTTCTCTTTGCTGGCCAAAACCTGGCTTAGTGTGGGACACTGTCTGACACTGTACTTGTGGTGGAGGACTCCCCTGGCTGCTGCAATCTGCAGCTATACCCCAGGAAAGGATCATGCTACCCACTGAAGTTTCCCTCATAGGTGAGAGAAGGACACCAAGCATTATAGTCTGTGTTCACATTTTCTCAGACTACTCATCCCTCACTCATCTGGACCTTGAAATGTTCTCCTCTGTCCTCTGGGCCCCAAATACTTGATATGGGCAGTTTCTGTCATGCTACTTGCTGCTTTTGTGAAATATTTTGCCATTCTCTCTCTATTCTTCCATTTTGGAAAGTCCTCCTTGTTGCCCTTTTATAGTCCATCCTCCCCAGCAGATTAAGTCCTGCCATGGGTCCCTGAGAACTTGAGTCTCTGTGCCTGGATATAGGTGGGGCTGTCTCACTGCTGTGAGAGAGGTTTTATAGTCTGTGTTCTGGTGGGAGGCTGGAGGTATCCTGGCTTTTTCTCTGGGCACTTCCCAAGCTGCATGGGTCCAAGTGAGGGGTAGGGAAGTGAACTGGCTGGTTTGGAACAGAAGTTTCCTACCTGATATTTTTCTCTATCTTTAATTCAGTGTTTGCGGGGTCCTTCTCCAGTCTTTACCTTCCTCCAGATTTCTGAACAAGTGAGAATTGACCATTTTTTTCCACTGAATCTCTGGTGAGAGGTTTTCAGTAGCTGTTTACATCACTATGTTGATGCTGTCACTCATTTTGACTTAGTTTTTATTTCCTTATGTTGTAAAAGTGTGCATTACTTTCAAAAAATGTCTGTCACCTTAACTACTTCTATGCCCTTCTACTTATTTATCTTATGTCATGGTCTATCCTTTCTTTTACTAAATTTTCATCTATACTTAGGCAACTCAACTGCATGGAAATTTCATTTGGAAAATTCTCACATCCTAGGATGTTAACCTCTATACAGATATACTTTATTCATTGTACTTCACCTTATTGCACTTTGCAGATATTGCAATTTTTTCAAATTGAATGTTTGTGGCAACCCTAGATTGAGCAAGTCTATCTGTGCCATTTTTTCTAACATGTGGTCACTTTGTGTCTCTCTGTCACATTTTGATAATTCTCATCATATATCAAATTTTTCATTATTATTATATCTGTTATGGTGATCTTTGATGTTACTATTGCAATCGCTTTGTGGTGCCATGAAATGCACCAATATAAGAGGGTGAAGCTAATTGATAAATATCTGTGTTCTTACTCTTCTACCAACTAGGTGATCCCTGTCTTTCTCCCACTCCTCAGACTTTCCAATTCCCTGAGATGCAACAATATTGAAATTAGACAGATTAATAACCCTCAATGGCCTTGGTGTTCAAGTGAAAGGAAGAGTCATACATCTTTCATCTTAAATGAAAAGCTAGAAATGATTAAGCTTACTGAGAAAAGCATGTCAAAAGCCATGACTGGCCAAAAGCTAGCTTCTTGCACCAAACAGTCAAGTTGCAAATGCAAAAGAAAAGTTTTTGAAGGAAATGAAAAGTGCTACTCCTGTGAACACATGAATGGTAAGAAAGCAAAACAGCTTTATTGATGATATGGGGAAAGTTTTAGTGGGTCTGGATAGAAGGTCAAACCAGCCACAACATTCCCTTCAGCCAAAACCTAATTCAGAGAGGACCCTCACTCTCAATCCTGTGATGGCTGAGAGAGATGAGGTAGCTGTGGAAGAAAAGTTGGAAGATAGCAGAGGCTTGTTCATGAAGTTTAAGGAAAGAAGCCATCTCTGTAACATCAAAGGTGTTTCACAAGGCAAAATGGCAAATGATGTAGAAGCTGCAGCAAGTTATCCAGAAGATCTACTTAAGATAATTTATGAAGGTGGTTACACTAAACAACAGATTTCCAATGTAGATGAAACAACCTTCTTTTGGAAGAAAATGCCATGTAAGACTTTCCTAGCTAGAGAGAAGAAGCCAGTCCCTGGCTTCAAATCTTCAAAAAACAGGCTGACCCTCTTGTTAGGAACTAATGCAGCTGGTGACTTTAAGTTGAAGCCAAGGATCATTTACCTTTCTGAAAATCCTGGGACCCTTAAAAATTGTGGTAAATTTCCTCTGCTTGTGCTCTATAAATAGAACAAAACCTGTAAGGCAGCACATCTGTTTACAACATAGTTGGCTGAATATTTTAAGCCCACTGTTGAGAATTATTGCTCAGAAAAAAAAGATTCCTTTCAAAATTGTGCTGCTCATTGACAATGCACCTGGTGACTCATAGCTCTGATGGAGATGTTCAATGAGATTAATGTTGTTTTCAGGCCTGCAAACACAAAATACATCCTGCAACCCATGGACCAAGGAGTAATTCTGCTGTTCAGTTCTTATTATTTAAGAAATACATTTTGTAAAACTATAGCCGACATATAGTGATTACTCTGATGGATCTAGGCAAAATAAACTGAAAACTTTCCGGAAACAATTCACCATTCTAGAAGCCATTTAAAAATTTGTGATTTATGGGAGGACAAAATATCAACATCAGCAGGAGTTTGGAAGTAGTTGATTTCAAACCTCATGGATGACTTTGAGGAGTTCAAGATGTCAGTGGAGGAAGTAACTGTGGGTGTGGTGGAAATAGCAATAGAACTAGAATTAGAAGTCAAGCATGAATATGATAAATTTCATGATAAAACTTGCACAGATGAGGAGTTGTTTCTTATGGATAAACAAAGAAAGTGGTTAACTCAAGATAGAATCTACTCCTGTTCTAGATGATGTGAACATTACAGAAATGACAACAAAGGATTTAAAATATTACATCAACTTAGTTGAAAGGGTTGACTCCAATTTTGAAAGAGGTTCTACTGGGGGCAAAATGCTATCAAACAGTATTGCATGCTATACAGAAATTATTCATGAAAGGAAGAGTCCATCAACGTGGCAGACTTCATTGTTGTTTTAATTTTAGAAAATGCTGCAGTCACCCCAACCTTCAGCAACCACCACCCTCATCAGTCACCAGGCATCAACATTAAGACAAGACCTTCCATCAGCAAAACATATTACAGCTTCCCAAAGGCTAATATGATTGTTAGCATTTTTAGTAATAAAGTGTTTTAAATTAAGATACGCACATTGTTTTTTTTAGACACAATGCTATTGCACACTAATAGATTACAGTATAATGTAAACATAACATTTTTATTTGCACAGGGAAACCAAAAATTGGTTGACTTGCTTTTTTGTGATATTTGCTTTATTGTAGTGGTCTGGAACTGAACACAAAATTTCTCCAAGGTGTGCCTGTATTCATTTTCTATTGTTGCTGTAACACATTACCACAAACTTAGTGGCTTAAAATAACGCAAATTGAAATTAATCTTATGGGGCTAAAATTAAGGTTTTGGCAGGGCTTGTTCCCCTGAAGGCTAGAGGGAAAAATCTGTTTCCTCACCTTTTCAGCCTCTAGAGATTGTCCTCCTTCCTTAGCACATGCACCAGGATCACATCTCCATTTATTCCTCTACTTACCTTGTCCTCCTTCTTATAAGGACAGTTGTCACCATTGCTTTTAGGTTTAGGACACACCCAGAATAATCTATAATCTCCCCTTCTCAAGATCCGTAATTTAATCAGAAAATTAATTTTTTTTTTTTTTTTTTGCCACATGAGTTAAGATTTACAGGTTCTGGAGATTTTAGCGTGAACATCTTTGAGGTCCACTTTTCAGCCTACCATAGCCTCTTTTTAAAAATACTTTTTATGACATTATTTATATTATCCTTTTTTGTATTTGAACAACTGCAGCATTGATGGTGAGCATTAAAAAAGAAAGCACTTCATTACCTTCTAACTCAAAGAAAATAATAATAATAAGGATAAAAATTGCAGAGGGTAACTTGGTTTATGCCTTTATTTTATGAAAATGTAAGAAGTGGATATTATCATTTTCTAAATAAAGTGATTGGGATGGTAGACTAGTAGTGTTGGACAATATTTTACCTTTTCCTGAGATGTCCTTCAAGTGTGGTTTATTGTTTTGAGTGATATGATTTTTTAAATTTTCGGTGAAGTCTCAGTCACATGTGATCACAAATATAGTCACCAAAAACAAAGGTAAATGGATTTTTTTTAGTTAAATGGGTTTTGATTGTCCTTTGGTTTGATTTTGGTACTCACTATTCACTACTGCATATAATTAGAAACTAACTCTGAGTTTTTCCTTCTTCCCTCAGTCATGAAGCAATTTTGTTTTTCCTTCAAAAATAATGCTTGACTTACAAAGTAGAGGGTTCCTAATTCCATATACTATATGGTCTGTCCACAATAATCAATCAATATCTCACATTATCATCACTTAGTTGTACAATCCTCATCACTTCCCATTTTTAAACAATTCTCATGACCAAAAATACCACATAGCTCTTTTCAGCACTTAATTATTTGCCCCTAGTATTTGTGTGGTGCTGGTAAGGTATTCTTATTTATTATAGTTCCTGGCATCCAATAGGTAGATTTTTCCCAAATACTACTCTGTTGTCTACTCTCTGTACCAGTGTCATACCTTAGAAGTATATCAAGCACCTACCTATATTTGTAGTGCTTGTTTGTGGGATACATGTCTTTAAATGGCTTGCTGTTGTGAAACTTATGGTTGTAAAGGTGAAGCTAAGCCCACCTATTATTGTGCCTAGGAATCACCTCCAGAGAACATCTTTTGTTGCTCAAATGTGGACTTTTTCTCTCTTAGTCCAATTGTGCAAATAAATTCATCACCCTCCCCCCAACATGGGGCAGGACTCGCCAGGTGAGTAGACTCCCTGGCACTGTGGGACATGGATTCCAGAAATGAGCCTGATCCTGGCATCAAGGGGTTGAAAATGCCTTTTTTGACCCAAATGGGGAAAAGAAAGGCAGTAAAATAAAGTACCAGTGGCTAAGAGATTTCAAATAAAGTTGAGAGCCTGTCCTGGAGGTTACTGCTCTGCAAGCTTCAGCTAAATATGCCAAATGGTCACAGTATGATAAGCCCAAATCAACAGTAGTCCCCAAAACCCTAAAGAATACCTGAGTCCCTATTTAAGACTCAATAAAAGTTTCACTCACTAAATTTATTCTTCAGAAACTTAAATCCCCCAGAAAGTTCCTATGACAGCTAAGTCCCAAAACGCAGAGGTAACACCATCTTCAAGAACATCAACCAGTTGCATTCCCTCTTCCCATGATGTTGATACCACTTTTCAACATGAACAAGTGTTCACTGCCTAGACATTCCTGAAGATTGGGAAAGTGATTAAACTAGAGGGAAAGGTAACAACAGACAAGATAGAATTTAACAAAGGATTATGAATACTGAATCTCTATGTAATTCTTTTTCTTAGTTCTTAGGGTATAAGAATAGCTAGAAGGAAAGAAGTGAAATGGTGGAACTGTAACCCATAACATTCTTTGAAATTTGCTATATAGCTACTTGTTAAATTGTAATTTGAAATTTATTGGCTTTTTGTATATATGTTATATTTTACAAAGGGAAATAACTGAAACTATGGTACTGTCACCTATAACATTCTTGGAAATTTCCTTTGTAACTACTTGTTAAATCATACTTTGAAAGCTATCACCTTTTTGCATATATGTTATATTTTACAATAAGGAAATAACTGTATCCCATAGCATTCTTTGAAATTTGCTCTCTCACTACTAGTTAAGTTGCACTGGAAGGTATCACTTCAGTGTAAATGTATTATATTCCACAATTTAAAAAAATAATATTTGATGAAGTAGTCTTCTGCTGGAAGCTTGGCTCCCTTAGCAATCTACTGCCTGTGAGTATAGATAGAAAACCCAAGGATTTCTTAGCAGTTGAACCAGCACAGACCTCTTTAACCAAACTAGGTATTTTCCTGCCAATTTAATTCCTTTTAAAAACTTTTAACTATTTTGAGAATGTCTGGTTGGTTAAGGCAATTTAAAAAATAATTCTTGATTCTTTAGCCTTTTACTGGTAATCCTTTTTGGTAACCTTTGTCATATCATCAACTTCTTGGGGGATAATTCATTAATATATTGATTTGGAGAAAAATATGTTAAACTCAGTAGAAGGTGTGATTTGCCTTTATTCTGCAGTTAATCCTTTCATCCTTTCTTTTTTTTTAAATTTGTATTTTTCAGATGTGAAAATCCATATAAGGTCTATTGTAAGTTTCTCTACACTATATATAACATAGTGTTCAATGTTGAACCAAAATACAATTTAACGTCAATAAAAGATAAGTAATTAAATGTTAATATCATGTAAATATCATTTTTTATATAGCAGAGAATTTCAAGATACTAAGTCATGGAGTACTTAGGCAATTGTGACCTGGATACTCACCTGCAACAACAAAATGAGTAACAATACCAATTGCAATTCCTATGATTGCTGCAATGGCCAATGTGAAAAGGGCTAGCCGAATAGGGTCCCAAAATTGTGGTCTTCTTTGATTTTCAACTTCTGGGTATTCAACTTCTGAAAATTCAACTGGTCTGCAATAAATGAAAGGAAAAAGAAGACAATTATTTATTATGAGTCTACTCTGTGTTCATTTACTATGTGTCTCTCAGAAAAGAGTTTATACTGATAAATAACAGTGGTGTGCTTAGATCTAGAAAAGAGTAGTTTTTGATTTATACATCTACCCCCGACAACCAGAATCAAAGCATGATTTTTAGAACTTTTTTAGTTAAAGTTCTACTGATGCTGCAAACCAAATAAGGGTATCTTCCACTGCATTTTGCTTGGGATTTTGGCAATTTGGAAGTTGGGAAATAAAATACCAAGGCTCAATTAAGAAAATGTTTATTTAAATAACATTTTCATGAAATTAAAATTAGTGAGTTCTTAGTATTAAAGTTACATAATAGTCCCACCAGTTTTACTTGATTAAAATTAAGATTTTAATATGACCACTTTTTAATATTAAAAACGTCTTAATGTCTTGTTTTAAAAGTGGCAATATAACTTTTGAAGACATGGTTTCTTTGCATTTTGTTAGCGTCTCCCAGTGAAATCATGAATTGTGAATTGTACTTACTATAAGACTAAGCCTAAATCTTCACAAGTACCTTCATTTCTGTTTGACTCTTACTTGTCCTCAGTCCTGCCTGTACTACCTCCCCTACCCAAAATATCTTAAGCCATTTATTTTTTTTTCTCCAATTTGAAAGTTGGCATTTATTTATTTTATTTTCTGAATCCCCAAATAGAATTCAATATTGTGATATCTTGCAAGTGAAGCATTTTGTAAAAGGTTTTATGCTTTTGGGTAAAAAATCTTTATTGTAAACTTTGTTTCTTTAAATAAGATAACTCTTAAATAATGCCTACCTTGTAATAATAATGTTTCATAAACTATTATAGATCCCTGGAGCCATAAAGATTTTAAGATGCACATGTTAAAAGGACAGACAGACATGGAAACAAGTCTATAGTGTGAAATGCGCCAAAATAAAAGCTTTTACAAGAAGAAAAAATTAATTTCTGGAGGTCTGTGAGTATCAGAAGATTTTACCAAGAATGTGACATGATTAAAACTTTAAGAAATAAAAATTTTCCAGGTAGAAAAAAGAGACTAGAGCTAATAGCATGGGGGGAGGGTTAGGGGCCTGGGCTGGCAGTGGGGGAGGGGACTAGGTCAGAGGTGTGAAAGAGCACTCATTACTCAATAATTATTACTGGCAATAAAAATATAAATAAAATGTGGCTTATGTCCCTTACAACCATCAAAAATAGCTTATGGTTTGCCAAAGTATGTTCAAGATTTGCACATAGTGCACAGCACTGCTAGAATGGGAACAGGATATGATAAGGAAGATTTGATGGGCCGGCTCATGTAGAGTCCCATTAACCAAGAAGAGAGCTTGAAATTTACCCTGCGGGAGAGAAGGAGCCAACAAAAACTATAATCAGACTAAGAATTTAGAATAATCATACTGGTATGAATAAGGGTGGTGATGAAAGTAAGAGTGCAGGCAAGGAGACAAGTTTAGAGTTAATTGAGAAGCTCCAGGAAAGAGGTGATGAGGGATGGATATAGTTATAATACTGGAGCTTTGTTGGATTAGCCATGATTAATGCCTTCTTTGTTTGGATGTCCATGTAAATGGTTGTGCCTCTAAGAAAGAGGAGGATTGCAAGAGGAAGACAAGGTATTGCCAATAGATAATGATGCCACAGTTGTTAAGAAAGGGCAACTTGCTGTCCTTACACTCATTTCTGAACCAAATGGAAAGTATCTGTTTTATGCCCTTTCTCTTTGACTCATTTTATTTTAGTTGTGTCACTAATACCTGTTCAAATGATTTTATTAAAAGCAACTACTAACACTGGAACCACACACACAAAAACAAAAATATAAAGGTACTAGTGAGCCATGTTTAACGACTTCCTCTTCACCCATAACTGAAGTTACCACTTCCAAAAACTACAGCAATAAGAATTTTTTATTATTTAGTTTTTGCATATTTCATTTACATTATTTTTTTATTCTTATTCTCCATTTTGTTAAATTTTGTCCATTTCATTGATACATCTTGAACTCTCCAAGATGTGAGAAAAAACAAGGATCAAACTGTCAAATTTATAGGGGTGATATCCAAGTCTTACATCATAAAATTATGGAGACATTAAAAAAAACTTTTAGACACATTTGATTAAAAAAAATGGGTTTCTTCTGTCTGGTGATCAGCTATTGTCAGTCTAATATTATCTTGATGTCTCTGAATCTAAGAAACCCTCTTCTCTTAAATTACTATCACACAACACGAAAGGTTGTTGTGAGGATTAAAGTAAGTTATATATGAAAGTGTCATAATTTCTAAAGAACTATATGAATAGTTCATTCTGAAACCATAAGCTTTTTTGAGAAAAAGAATAGATTTTACACTACTTTGTATCTAAGTGTAATACTTAGCATAAAACCTGACATAAATGTTGCTGCTTTTTGAATGGATGGATGAATGAATTAATGAATGAAAGATAAATGAAAGAAATTAAGTCTAGATCCTAGACCCAGAAAATACAAAGGCTAAAGAATTCCAAAAATTCTAGAGTTATGCATTACTCAACAGTTATCTCATGAACAACTACCATCTTTTAGTCACTGATAGGTAATGTACAGTGAATAAATACATGATTCCTCTGAGAAGGCAACATTTATGCTGAGACATAAAGAATGAGAAGAAACCTGCCATATGTACAATTGTTAGAAGTCTGTTTCCAGCAACAGAAATGTGTGTGAAATGCCTGCAATGGGAAATAACTTGGCTTGATGGATGAACTAACCATTGAAAAAATGATCATGGAAAAGCAGCTATAAACCAATGAACATTTCCCAGCTTGACATTATCAATAAGAGAAGTATTTCAGTTGCTATATCAGAAAGAATTCCTTTTAAGTTCCACAGAGCCAGTTCCTACTTACATTTTTTGTGAGTCTAAAAAATGCTATTCCATTCTTATGATTTAATTCATTCAGATACAGCAGACTAATTATATTTCCATAGTCAAGAAAAAATGTACATGAAAAAGCTCAGTCTCACATTTCTCTCTCTAGACAGTCTCACAAATTATTCTGATCAAAAGACCAAACACAACCTGTAAGACCCTTCACAAAAGTTCTACCTGAGTAATTAAATCTAGAGCTATGTCCTCTTTTAGAGGAAGGCTCTTTGATGACAAGCACTGTTGTCATGCCTAAACAAATAAGTGAGAAAGCCTGCCCTCTCCCAATGACTAGTTACAATGCACTGTATGAATAGTAATATCAAAGTTGGCTGATGGACATGTGACTTATTAGAGAGGGACTACAGCTAATTCAATCTTGACCTGTTAAGAAGATATATTATAGAGTATTGGAGTAATAGAAACAGTTTCTTTTTAAAGAACTTTTCTTAAAATGGAGCCTTTTACTTCAAATTCATTGGTGTTCTAACCAGTGTAGTTTAAGTAGAGGTATGCAGAAATAGGCTACCTTCATAATATATTTATGTATCAAACGGCACATGTGGTATTATGTTCTCATCTAGGCACAATGGGGAGATCACCAATGACTTAAGACATGGCCCAGCCTGTCATACCTCAACATAGGTTGATCTTGTAGAGTATGGACTTTAAAGTGAGATCCTATGGAGCAAAGTTGTTCAAAATCCAGTGAAATATGACCATTTGTTGTGATAGAAATAGACTGAAAAATTCATAATATTTTTGACCAAGACAGAAAAATAGTAAATTATAAATAAGTCATGGTGATCATGGTATGTAAGCTAGTCTGTTGATGCCCTAATTATTCTTTTTCCAGAATTCTCAAAGTGAATTCGTCTTTACCCTTTTAAAGAGCTAAATTAAAACATATGTAAGCATGTATGATTCAGGTGGATTGTAGAAGTCACAGGAGGACACTTATGTGCTGAGAAAGATACACCAACACTTGAGTAAAACTTTCTTAATCATCAAACTTAAATTCCAGATATTCTCTGGATGACATTTTTAAAGAGTCACATGAGATCATGAAAAGGGTTCAGATTTAAATGAACATTTAGGAATTTATTTTCTGTCTGTATTTGTGATTGACATAACTTATGCCTAATAGTTACCACTAATCTGAGATGCTTTATAGCATTCTGGTTAGGCACTGTACTCTGCCTCTTTCTAACTTAACATCTCAGTGCTTCAGTTTCTTCATTTGTAAAAGTGTGATTGAACCAGTTCACCACTCAGATATACTGACATCACTTTTCCATTTCTAGACTGCATAATACAGTTGGTGTGTGTTTTTGTGCTTGTGTGTGTGCATGATTTTCTAATGTTATGTCACCAGAAAGCATTTATGCTATTATAGAATAATTATTTATTGGTTTATTATAGGTTGATTAATTCCCACCTTCTCTGATCTAACTATAATTGGCTGCTTTCCAGATCATGTTACATTGTTCTGCTAAAGGTACCAAATACACCATTTTAAAAACACAGTAATTGCCACAAGAAATGGAAACTGAATTTAAAATTAAATATATATTTAAATATATATGAAACTTAAAGGTCTCTATTTTTTAAAAATAATCTACAATACATATTTGTTGATGCAAAGACAAAACTTGATCTAAGCCTTGTAAATTCAGGTATTATCTACATTCTCTGAACTCCAATTAGGTTAGTTTATCTGGTACTTTTTCTCTCCCACAGTTTCACCTAAGTGGATATTGAGTTCATGCTGTATTAATAATACATTAGTTGGTATATTCACATAAATGTGTCAAAAGTTTCTAGATAAAGCTATGTAATGAACTTGGAACATAACGCAGAGTCATGTGATGTGCGATCTGGTTGGCAGACCCTTTCATTACACACAGTTTGATTCAAATTAAGAACTGGTTGGCAGATCCTTTGTTATACACAATTGGATTCTATTTAAGAACATTTGTTGTGTACCTAATAGATGCCAAACAGTGGGTATACACAAATTTAAAAAGTAAAAAAAAAGTCATGAGCTGTGTATTCCAGGGGCTTATGGTGGAGTAGAAAAATATAAAATAATAAATCACTATCATATCTTAGGGAAAACAATAGGTGTACTTAGCAAAGAGAATTAAGCAATAAAAGCTGTTTGGGAAAGGGACAGAAATGGGTATAGGAAAGACTTCTCAGAAGATGTGACAGCTGACTGGTCTTGAAGGATAAAATTTCTCCAGCCACATAATACTAGTTAAATACATCCTGTCCCTTTTACTCCTTGCATGCAAGTAAAACAACTTTTCATTATCACAAAAGCACCTTCATAAATAGGATGATCATGTGATATTTTGGGAAATCAAAGAGAACTTACTGACCAATAGTATTTTTCACTAAAACTTGAAAGCATGATTGATAAAATTGACAAAAGCAAACAATTCACATATTTTAGATAGAGAATGAGAAGAAGTAAGAAGACTCAAAGAGAATTTGGGAAACAACTATAATGGATTAAAGAGTCTAGTTTAGCTGAACGGTAGTCTGATTTTCTTTGGGACATCTCTTTTAATGGGAAGACTGTTGACAATACTGGAAAGTGAGTCAGGAGTCATTAGTGATGATGGATAGTAAAAGGAAGGAACTAATTGTGTTGTTACAGCTTTTAAAATGATATAGCCATCTAAGTGGTGATGACATTGGTATTTTCATGATGAAGCAAAATTATCATAGGACTTGAAAAGAGTTTCAAAGACAAGAAAAAAAAGCACAGGACTCTGGAAAGAAATGTCCTTAGTTTTATCCCAAAGTCTCTTGAGATATAGTCTGTAAATGTTATGATGATAAGGAACTGCAGAAGCATAAAGAATTGGCAAAATGGTGGGAAACTGGGAGAATTTCAAGTATGAGTTAGTCATCAATATTTGCCTCCTATCAGCTAGCAACGACTGGTTTGGCAGGTGATAGACAAGTGCAAAGTTACAGGGTGTGGGCAGAGTTGCATAGAATCCTGCTCTTTTACTGGAAGGTGTAAAGCCTCTTTACATGGAACTGTGAGTCCTACCAAGCCCTATTTAGGTAGTGGAAGATTGTATAAAAACATATAGGACATTTCACAAATATTGGTGATATAAATTTCATGTTTTCAAAATTGATTAATTTTTTTAACCTATTAGTTTTAGGTCCAGTGAAAGCTTTATCCTCCTTTATTGTTGACCTTCTAAAGATTGCCATCTTGTAAGCTCTTGGAAGCAATCTCTTCCTGTGCTACAATATCAGGGAGATCAGCTCCACTGCTGACCACAGCTACGTGAGCAATACTATTTAGTCATTTAATTTCTTTAAAAAATATGAGGAACATTTCTATAGTTTTTCTGTCTTTCAAATATATATCAAGGAGGTGGAGCAAGATGCAGTGTAGGGAGGTGTGGAATTAAGTTTGTCCCCTACATCCTGTTCTGGACATTCCTCCATGGCATGATGCATTGCTACTGAAATGAGGGCAGGGATGACATTTTTTTAAAATAACCAAATTGGGTGGACCTGCTAGAAATTAACACCATGTAGACTTAATTTTTAAATTGTTGAATTTGCTGCTTGTTCTGTAATATTATAATTTATATTTGAAGATGAAGAGACTGCAATATTCTTCAGATTAAATGAAGCATAAGGAAAAAAAAAAAAAGAGGGGGAGGGCTGGAGGGAAAGAGAAAGAGCCTGGAAGGAAAAGAGGAAAAGAAGGGGAGCACTGTAAATAGGCAGAAACAACTAGTAAATAGTCTGGAACAACTGTTTGGGGGACATCAGTGACTGGACACACATCATACACCAGTCTGGAATGGGAAGAAGTGCTAAAACCAGAGCATAGACATGTAAGTAAAGGCCCCCAAATGGCAGAGGCTGACACCCCTAACCCACTGCCATGGCAGGCTGGACTGGAACACTCCCTGTGGGAAAAGAAACACTCTCTCCTGGAAGCAGAGGAAGGTAGCTCACCCAGGCTCCAATTGTGGGTTTTGTTTTACAAGGTATTTCTTTTTTTAAAAAAAATTTTAATTGAAATATAGTCACATACCATACAGTCATCCAAACTGTAAAACAATTGTTCACAGTATCATCACCACAATCAATTTTTGAACATTTTCATTACTCCAAAAAATAAAAATAAGAATAAAAATAAAAGTAAAAAGAACACCTAAAATGTCCCATACTCCCTCCTCCATATAATTCATTTACTTTTTGTCCCCATTTTTCTACTCCTATACTCCTATAAAGGGAGTGTAAGTGATAAGGTTTTCACAATCACACAATCATACCATATAAGCTATAAAATTATATGATTGCCTTCAAGAATCAAGGATACTGGATTATAGTTTAACAGTTTCAGATATTTCCTTTTAACTATTCTAATAGAGTGAAACTAAAAAGAGATTTCTCTATAACACATACCCAGTTGTGGATTTAATTAAAACATTTGGACTACTGAATACAAGCTATGAGCAAAGATAAACCAAAAGCAAGCAGGAAAGGAACCCTGAGGTCTCTCCTGGCAAGGAGGAGGTGGGGCTGATAGAAAAAATATAACAAATTAATAAAAATAGAGGCTTTTGGAGTCAGCTGAGCTCAGAATACTGGAAAATGGCTGTGTTCCAAGAAAAGGGGCACATAGAACCAGGTACTAACTCCGGCTCTTGTGTAGTGAAAGTGGAGGGCTGGGGACTGGCTCTGAAAAGAGGATTACTTTCTTTTTTCTTTTTTTTTCCCTCTCATTCTAAGTAGCTCATTAGAGAAGGCCTCTAATGAGTGAGCACTGACCCAGGCAAGGGTAGAGTTAAGATAGAGAGACAAAGAAACAGGACAAGTGAAGGAGATAATTCCCTAAAGGGTGTATCTTCCCTAAGAAAAGAGGGAGCAGCTCAAGTGGCTTCCATCCCTCAGAGAATTCAGACCCCAGGGCCTGGGGGAAAAAAAACAAAAACAAAACAGAAATAGCTTAAGCTTGGCTTCTGACTCACCCTCAGTGCCTGGAAAGGACAGGTTCTTCTGATAATTAAAAGTACTGCACCTCTTTACACTGCTGGGGAGCTGAGGGCTGACAAGTGCCACCAGCTGGGCAGGATAGGAAAAGTGTAGCATCTAAAGGCCTCACAGGAAAGTCTGACAATTTTCTGGGTCTCATCCTTTGGGAAACTTGATACTGATTACACCCTTCTCCTGAGACTTGGCCTGTCTTGTCTGGGAAAATCTGATTGAGGTAATCAAGGAAACCAGATGCCTAGACAATAAAACATTATGAGTCACTCTAGGAAAAATGAATATATGGCCCAGTCAAAGGAACAAATTACACTTCAAATGAAATACAGGAGTGGAAAAAACTAATTAAAGATGTTCAAACAAATATGCTAAATTGATTCAAAAATTTAATCAAGGAGTTGAGGGAAGATATGGCAAAAGAGATGAAGGAGGGGGTGGGGCAAAATGGTGGAGTGGTGAGGTAGTCCTGAGTTACTACTCCAGGACAGTTGGTAGAAAGCCAGGAACTGCATGGACTGGACACCTCAGAGGTATTTGAGTTTGGGCATGCTTCATACAACACACATAGATGTGTGGAGCAGCTGAGATCAGCAAAATCTCTGAGTTCTCATGGCCAGAGGGACTGCACCCCTCCCTGCCAGGCACAGTACTAAGGGTGGAGGGGCCATTGATGCTGGGAACCAGGAGCAAGAACTGCAATTGCAGCTGTGATAGACAAGTTCAAACTCCTGAACAAAAACTCCAACCATAGGTAGACTCAGACCAGACACCAAGAATCTGGAGGCAGTCAGCCTGGTGGAGAGGAGATAGGGCTAGCAAAAACAGCAAAAAACAAACAAGCAAACAAACAAATAAATAAATAAAATAAAAACAGGCTTTTGGAGTTCTGGTGAACATAATATGGAGAAGGGCAGGACTCAAACAGAAACAGGCACATATGCAAATCCAGGGGATAAGAGCTCTTGTCTGAAAAGCTGGTTTCTCTGCTTTCTTGATTGTTCTTAATCACCCTCAACCCCTTGTCTTTTAGCATTTAATAGCCCATTAGATCTGCAATGACTGTAAATAGTCCATACTGGACCCTTCTTTTACTTTTTCCTTTTTTTAATTTTACATTTTTCTCTTTTTTTAAAAAATAATTATTCTAAGAATCCCATTACAGAAAGCCTCAAAGACATGCAATTTGGGCCCAGGCAAGAGCAGAGCTAACATAGCTCTGAGAGATAAAACAATAAGTCTAGAGGCAGAGAAAATTTGCCCAACACCATAATTTCCCAAGAACGGGGGGCACAGCCCTGCTCCAGTGGTAGCTCTCCTTTTGGGAACTCAGACCTCAGGGGCTGGAACTCAGAAACCAGCTTCAGTCAGCCATGCCACAGACAGGGTGAGGGTGACTGGGAGAACTAAAGGCTCAATGCCTCCTTAAACTGGTGGGGGAACTGCTGGCTGGAAAGTACCACTTGCTGGACAGCATAGGAGAAGCACAGAGTCAAAAGGATTCACAGGAAGGTCTCATTCTCAAGGAAACACCGTACCCTCCTCCTGAGACCTTAGCCTCTCTGGACTGAGAAAATCTGACTGGAGTTGACCATATCTGAGGAGACCATTACACAAAGAAGCTGCATAGAGGCAGGGCAAGAAACAGAAAAATGAGAAGTGAAAAACTCTGATTAACTAAACAGAATCTAAGTTGAAGGTCTAGAATAAGCTGAATTGAACACTAAAGGTTAGAGAGCAAAGCCAACCAACAAAAAAAAAACACTAGGTAAAAGAATGAAAACAAGCTCCAGAATAAACTAATCAAGAAAGTCAGATGCCAAGATAGCCTAAGATAATGAGTCATAGTAAGAAACACAAAAATATGGACCAGCCAAAGGAACAAACTAATAGTTCAATGAAGATACAGGAGTTGATGTAATTATTGCTAAATCAAATCAATGAACTGAAGGAAGAACTAATCAGAGATGTTCAAACAAATCTAAATCAATTCAAAAATCAAGTCAATGAACTGAGGGAAGACATGGCAAAAGAGATGAAGATATAAGGAGGACACTGGATGACTATAAGGAAGAATTCATAACCTTGAAAAAACAAATGGCAGGACTTATGGGAATGAAGGGCATAATGGATGAGATGAAAAAGACAATGGAGGGATACAACAGTAGATTTGAACAGGCAGAATAAAGGATCAGTGTATTTGAAGACCAGACGTCTGAATTCACACACACAAAAGAAGAGATGGTGAAAAGAATGGAAAAATATGAGCAGGGTCTTAGGGAGCTGAGTGACAATGTATGTGTTATGGGTGTCCCAGAGGGAGAAGACAGGGGAAAAGGAGCACAAAGAATAACAGAAGAAATAATCACTGAAAATTTCCCAACTCCTATGAAAGACATAAAATAACAGACTCAAGAAGTACAGTGCACCCCAAACAGAATAGACCCCAATAGACCTACTCCAAGACACTTACTGATCATATTGTCCAATGTCAAAGACAAAAAGAAAGTTCTGAAAGCAGCAAGAGAAAAAGCAATCCATCACATACAAGGCAATCTCAATAAGACTATGTACAGATTTCTCCACAGAAACCGTGGAGGCAAGAAGACAGTGGCATGATATATTTAAGATTCTGAAAGAGAAGAACTGCCAACCAAGAATTCTATATCTGGGAAAACCGTCCTTCAAAAATAAGGGAGAGATTAAAATATTTTCAGACAAACAAACACTGAGAGAGTTTGTGAGAAAGAGACTGGCACTACAAGAAATACTAAGGGGAGTTCTGCAGGCTGATAGGAAAAGACAGGAGAAAGAGATTTGGAGAAGAGTATAGAAATGAAGATTATCAGGAAGGGTAGAAAGACAGACTGGAAAAAATAAGATATGACATATAAAATCCAAAAGACAAAATGGTAGAAGAAAGTACTGACCTCACAGTACTAATACTAAATGTTAATGGATTAAACTCCCCAATAAAAAGACAGACGCATATAATGGATTAAAAAACAGGACGCATCTATATGATGTCTACAAGAAACTCACTTTAGACACAAGGACAAAAAAAGCTGAAAGTGAAAGTTTGGAAAAAGATATTTCATGGAAACAGCAACCAGAAAAAAACAGGAGTAGCTATATTTATATCAGACAAAGTAACCTTCAAAAGTAAAACAATTAAAAGAGAAAAAAGGGCACTATATATAAATAAAAGGGTCAATTCATCAAGAAAACATAACAATCATAAATATTTATGCATCAAGAGATATTGCTCCAAAATTCATGAGGCAAATACTGAGAACACTAAAAGGAGAAGTAGATAACTCCACAATAATAGTTGGAGACTTCAATACACCCCTCTCATCAATGGATAGGACATCTAGACAGAGGATCAATGAGGAAAAAGAGATGTTGAATTGTATGATAAATGAATTAGACTTGACAGATATTTATAGAACACTACAACCACAACAGCAGGATACATGTTTTTCTCAAGTGCTCATGGAACAGTCTCTAGGATAGATCACATGCTGGGTCACAATGCAAGTCTCAACAAATTAAAAAATATTGATCATAATGAATGAAGTTGGAAATAAATAACAGGCAGAAGATTGTAAAATTCAAAAATATATGGAGATGAAATGACACACTCTTAGAAAACCAGTGGGAAAGGAAGAAATTACAAGAGAAATTAGTAAATACCTCAAGGCAAATGAAAATGAAAACACAGCATATCAAAACTTATTGGATGCAGCAAAGGTCATGCTGCGAGGGAAATTTATTGCCCTAAATGCCTATATTAAAAGAGTAGAGAGAGCAAACATTGAGGAATTAACTGTCCACCTACAGGAATTAGAGAAAGAACAGCAAACTAACCCCAAAACAAACAGAAGGAAAGAAATAACAAAGATTAGAGAGAAATAAATGAAACTGTGAACAGCAAAACAATAGGGAGAATAAACAATACCAGAAGCTGATTCTTCAAGAAAATCAACAAAATTAATGGACCCCTAGCTAGGGTAACAAAAAAAAAAAAAAAAAAAAGAAAAAGGAGTAGATGCAAATAAATGCAATAAGAAATGGGAAAGGAAACATAACTACTGACACTACAGAAATAAAGGGGATAATGAGAAGATACTATGAGCAACCATATGCTAATAAACTGGACAGCTTTCACAAAATGTACAACTTCCTAGAAAAGCATAAACAACCAACACTGACCCAAGAAAAAATAGACAACCTCAACAAACCAATCACAAGTAAAGAGACTGAGTCAGTCATCAAAAAGCTCCCCAAAAAGAAAAGCTCAGGACCAGACGGCTTCACATGTGAATTCTACCAAGCATTCAAGAAAGAATTAATACAAACCCTGCTCACATTCTTCACAAAAATTAAAGAGGAGGGAAAGCTACCCAACTCATTCTATGAAGCCGGCATCACCCTAATACCAAAATCAGATAAAGATACTACAAAAAAAGAAAATTATAAACCAATTACTTTAATGAATATAGATGCAAAAATCTTCAACCAGATACTCACAAATAGAATCCAGCAGCACATTAAGAGAATTATACACCATAACCAAGTGGGGTTTATCCCAGGTATACAAGGCTGGTTCAACACAAGAAAAACAATTAATGTAATACATAACATCAATAAATCAAAGGAAAAGAATCACATGATCATCTCAATCAATGCAGAAAAGGCACTTGACAAAATTCAACATTCTTTCTTTATGAAAACACTTCAAAGGATAGGAATAGAAGGGACTTTCTCAGTATCATGAAGGCAATATATGAAAAACCCACAGCTAACATCGTACTCAATGGGGAGAGACTGAAAACTTTCCCTCCAAGATCAGGAAGAAGACAGGGATGCCCACTGTCACCATTGTTATTCAACATTGTACTGGAAGATCTAGCTACAGCAATTAGGCAAGAAAAAGAAATAAAAGGCATCCAAATTGGAGAGGAAGAAGTAAAATTTTCACTGTTTGCAGATGACGTAAGTCTATATGTAGAAAATTCAGAAAAATCTACAGCAAAGCTATTAGAGCTTGCCAATGAATACAGCAACGTAGCAGGCTACAAGATCAACATGCAAAAATCTGTAGTGTTCTTATACACAAATAATGTGCAATAAGAGGAAGAATTAAAAAATTCCATTTAAAATAGCAACCAAAAATCAAGTATTTAGGAATAAACTTAATGAAGGCCACAAAAGACCTATTTAAGGAAAACTACAGGAAACTGCTAAAAGAAATCAAACAGGACCTAAAAAAAATGGAAGAACATACCATGCTCATGGATTGGAAGACCAAACATAATTAAGATGTCAACTCTACCTAATTTATAGATTCAGTGCAATACCAATTAAAATCCCCAAAATTTACTTTGCAGAGATAGAAAAACCAATAACCAAATTTATTCAGAAGGGCAAGATGCCCCGAATAGCCAAAAATATCTTGAGAAAGAGGAACAAAATGGGAGGTCTCACAATACCTGACTTTGAAGCATATTACAAAGCTACACTGCTCAAAACAGCATGGTACTGACATAAGGAAAGAGGTACTGACCAATGGAATCAAATTGAGTGTTCAGAAATAGGCTCTCATATCTATGGACAATTGATCTTTGATAAGGCAATCAAGCCAAAGCAACTGGGACAGAGCAGCCTTTTCAATAAATGGTGTTTGGAGAACTGGATATGAAAGAGATTCCTACCTCACACCTTATACAAAAATTAACTCCAGTTGGATCAAAGACCTAAACATAAGTGCTAAGACCATAAGACTTAGAATAAAACATAGGGCAAAATCTGAAAGATCTTGTGATAGGAGGTGGTTTACTACAGTTTACACCCAAAGCATGAGCAACCAAAGAACTAATAGACAAATGAGATCTCCTCAAAATCAAACACTTTTGTACATCAAAGGAACTTGTTAGAAAAGTAAAAAGATAGACAACACAATGGGACACAATATTTGGAAACCACATATCAGGTAAGGGTTTAATATCCCAAATATATAAAGCAATCCTACAACTCAACAACAGAAAGACCAACAACCCAATTAAAAAATGGGCAAAAGACATAGACAGACACCTTTCTGATTAGGAAATGCAAATGGCTAAAAACATATGAATATATTCTCAGCTTCATTGGCTATTAGGGAAATGCAAATCAAAACCACAGTGAGTTATCATCCAATGGTCATTATCCAAAACACAAAATATTACAAGTGCTGGAGAGGATGTGGAGAATGAGGCACACTTATTCATCATTGTTGGGAATGTAGAATGGTGCAACCACTCTGGAAGACAGTGTGGAGATTCCTCAGGAAGCTAAGTATAGATTTTCCATATGACCCAGCTATTCCATTGCTAAGTGTATACTCAAAGGAAATGAAAGTAAACACCCAAATGGACATTTGTAAACCAATGTTTACTGTGGCATTATTCATGATTGCCAATAGATGGAAGCAGCCCAAATGTCCATCAACAAACAAGTGGATAAACAAACTGTGTATATACACATGATGGAATATTATGCAGTTGTAAGACAGAAAAAAGACATGGAACATATATTAATGTGGCTGAACCTTGTGAACATTATGCTGACTGAAGTCATCCAGAAACAAAAGGACAAATAATGTAGGGTCTCACTAATATGAACTAACATTAATGAGGAAACTTTGAGAGTTAAAAGCTGATAACACAGGCTAGCAGGAGATAGCAAAAGGGCAGAGATCAGGAATTTGATGCTGAAGGACTGTGTAATGTTTAGCAGGATTGATTGTATAAATCCAGAAATAGCATAATACACTGTGAAGGTAGCACAATATTGTAAGTACACTGAACAAAGATGTCTGTGAGCTAAGCTGAAAGAGGTGGGATAGGGAAATGTATAACACCAGAGGTAAAGATAGATGATAAAGATTGTGACTGTATACCTTGGCAAAAACTGGAGTGGCCAATGACAGTTGGTAAATGTACAAATATAAAAATGTTTTTACATGTAGGAGAACAGATGAATGTCAACCATGCAGAATGTTTAAAAAGGGATGGTATTTGGGAAAAAAAAACATAATCAAAGCAAACTGGAGTCTATGGTCAACAGTAACATTGTAATTTGCTTGTATTAAATGTAACAAAGGCAATATATGTGTATGAGAGGGGGATATAAGGGAGGGATGTGGGATTCTTCATAGTGGTGTTGTTTTCTGTCCTTACTATTATATTTTATTGTATGACATTTTATTTTTCTTTTTATTATGTTTTTTATTATTCACCAAAAAAAAAAAAAAACACTTTCATAGTAATCAATATGTTCAAGGGCTGGCCGTGTTGATAAAAGTACCACTATATGATGATACTGTGAACAATTGACTATACAATGTGGATAATTACATGGTATTGTGTATATCTCTATAAAATTGTAGGAAAACATAAATATGGGTAAAAGTGCTGGAGAAAACATGGAGAGAAGGATGTATGCATTTACTGTTGATGAGGGGGCAGAATGGTGTAGCTATTCTGGGGGTAAGTGTGATGGTTTCACAGGAAGCTAAGTATGTGTGTACTTGGAAGAGCTGAGAGCAGAGACATGAATGGACATTTGCGTACTGGTGTTTGTGGAGGCAGTGTTCATGATTTGCAATGGGTGAAGGTGGCCTAAGTGTACACCAACTGAAGAACAGAGTTGTGAGCTGTGGTGTATGCATACAATGGAATATTGAGCCACTATGAGAAGGAGTGAAGCTGTGAGACACTCCATGAGGTGAATGGATCCTGTAGACAGCATTTTGAGTGAAGTATGCCAGAAACCAAGGCAGACACTATAATGCCACACCAATATGGACTAACTACAATATGCAAACTCAGAATTGAATCTTAGAGCACAGCCTAATCCAGAAATGCTTATAATTGTGCCTAAGAGTCTCCCCCTGGGTGCTTTTTTGTTGCTCAGATATGGCCCTCTCTCTATGTGGGACCTGACTCCCAGGAGTGTAAATCTCCCTGGCAATGTGGGATATAACTCCTGGGGATGAATCTGGACCTGGCATCATGGATTGAGAACATCTTCTTGACCAATAGGGGGATGTGAAATAAAATGAAATAAAGCTTCAGTGGCTGAGAGATTACAATGAAGTTGGGAGGTCAGTCTGGTGGACACTCTTATGCACTATACAGATAACAGTTTTTAGGTTGTAATGTATTGAAATATCTAGAAGTAAATACCTGAATTTATCTAACTCCAACCCAGTAGCCTTGACTCTTGAAGATGATTGTATAACAGTGTAGTTTACAAGGGGTGGCAATGTGATTGTGAAATCCTTGTGGATCAAACTCCATTTATATAGTGTATGGATGGATGAGTAGAAAAATGGGGACAAAGACTGAATGAAAAATAGGGTGGGATGGGGGGATGATTTGGGTGTTCTTTTTATTTTAATTTCTTATTCTTATTCTGATTCTTTCTGGTGTAAGTAAAGTGGTCAAAAATAGATTGGGGTGATGAAGGCTTAACTATATGATGGTACTGTCAACAGTTGATTGTACACTATAGATTATTGTATGGTATGTGAATATATGTCAGTAAAACTAAATTTAATTAAAGAAAAGTAAATCAACAATGGAGGGAGGAGTGGAAGGGAAAGTTTTGGATGCTCTTTTTATTTTAATTTTTACTTCATCTTTTGGAGTAATGAATATGTTCAAAGATTCATTGTGGTGATGGATGCACAAATATATGATGATACTGTGAACAACTGATTGTACACTTTGAAGGATTGTATGTTATGAATATCTCAATAAAATTTCATTTAAAAAAGAGATGAAGGATATCCAGAAGATGTTGGACAAACATAAAGAAGAATTTGAAAGAAGGTAAAAACAATTAGAACTTATCAAAACGAAAGGCACAGTAGAAGAGGTGAAAAACACAATGGAAACAAAAACAGCAGATTTGAAGAGGCAGAAAAAAGGATTCATGAACTGGAGGACAGGACAGCTGAAATCCTACACACAAAAGAACAGATAGGGAAAAAGAATGGAAAAGTATGAGCAGGGTCACAGGGAATTGAATGATAACATGAAGAACATGAATATATGTGTCATGGGTGTCCTAGATGGCGAAGAGAAGGGAAAAGAGGCAGAAAGAATAATGGAGGAAATAATGAAAATTTCACATTTCTTATGAAAGACATAAAATTACAGATCCAAGAAGTGCAGCATTCCCCAAATGGATTAGATCTGAATAGACCTACCCCAAGACACTTAATAATCAGATTATCAAAAGTCAAAGAGAAAGATAGAATTTTGAAAGCAAGAGAAAAGCAATCCATCACATACAAGGCAAGCTCAATAAGATTATGTGTAGATTTCTCAGTAGAAACCTTGGAGGTGAGAAGGCAGTGGTATGATATATTTAAGACACTGAAAGAGAAAAACTTCCATCCAAGAATTCTACATCTGGCAAAACTGTCCTTCAAAAATGAGGAAGAGTTTAAAATATTTTCTGACAAACAGACACTGAGAGAGTTTTTGAACAAGATACCAGTTCTGCAAGAAATACTAAAAGAGCACTACAGGCAGATAAGAAAAGATAGGAGAGAGAGATTTGGAGAAGTGTGTAGAAAGGAAGAATATTGGTAAGGGTAAAAAGGAAGAGAGAGGAAAAAACTAAAAATAAAATAAGATATAACATATAAACTCCAAAAGACAAAATGGTAGACAGTAGACATTACATTGAATGAAATTAGCCAGAAACAAAAGGACAAATAATATATGGTCTCACTAATATGAACTAACATTAATGAGTGAACTTTGAGAGTTAAAGTTGAGATCACAGGTAATCAGGAGATTGAGAGAGGGTGGAGATTGACATGTGATGCTGAAGGAGTACAGAGTATTTCATGGGATTGATTGTATAGATCTAGAAATGGACAACACACTACTGTGTACTGGCAGCACTATATTGTAAGTACTCTGAACAAAGATGAATGTGAGTACAGTTGAAAGAGGAAGGCTAGGGGCATGTATGACACCAGAAGGAAAGATAGAAGGTAGAGATTCGGATTGTATAACTTGGTGAAACCTAACGTGGGCAGTGTTGGTGATTAAATGTACAAATATAAGAATGTTTTTACACAAGGAAGCATAAATTAATTTCAAATCGCAAGTTGTTGAAAATTGGATGGTAAAGGGGAAAAATATAATCAATGCCAAAGTAGAGTCTATAGTTAACAGCAGTATTGTAATATGCTTCCATTAATTGTAACAAAGGCAGTATGCCAATGTCAAATGACTATAAGAGGGGGCTATAAGGGAATGATATTGGATTATAGGTGTTGTTATTGATCTCTGACCTTTCATCACATTTTATAGTGTTTTATTTCTATTTTTCCTTCCATCTTTTATTTTTTCATTCTTCATTTTTTTTTCTCCTCTTCCTCTTTGTGGAAGAAATGGAAATGTCCATGTATAGACTGAGGTGGGGAATGCATAACTATGTGATTATACTGGGAATCATTGATTGTTTACTTAGGATGGATTTTATGGTATGTGAATAAAACTTTAAAAAACAAACATGGATACAAGTGCTGGAGAAAATATGGAGAGAGGCATGTACCTATTAACTGTTGATGGGGAAGTAGAATGGTGCAGCACATCTGGAGGGAAGTGTGGTTACACAGGAAGCTAAATATGGGGTTCCCAAACAGTCCTGCAACCCTGTTATTGGGTATATACTTGGAAGAACTGATAGCAGGGACACAAGTGGACATTTACACACTGGTGTTCATGGTGCTGATTTTAATGATTTTCATTGGATGGAGGTAGCCTAAGGGTACATAAACTGATAAACAGAATTATGAACTATGGTGTATACATACAATGGAATATCGAGTGGTGACAAGAAGGTATGAAGCTGTGAGGTATTCAACAGGGTAATGGACCTTGAGGACAGTGTATTAAGTGAAATACATGAGAAGTGAAAAGACCAACACTATAATGCCTCACTAATATGGATTATTTCATCTAAACTCTGAGAATTGAATTTGAGAGCATAGGTTATCAGGGAAAGGCTTACTGTAAAGGTTCCTAGATAGTAAGTGCTTACAGCAGTCACATCTGTTCATGAGTTGTAATAGTTATTTCTAAATTATGAGATGCTGAGCTGTTTGTGTATAACCTGGTCAGTCCCTGGAACTTCAGGTACCTGTGTGACAACTGAGACTCATAGCCAGTGTTCAGCAGCTATGAATGTCAGCATTACCCCATAAAGCAAATGTTAAAGAAGCTAAAAAAGAGATCAGACTTCAATTAGAGCTATGAACAAAAAGGACTTGGTTAGGATTAAGGTAAATCAGACTAAAGGGAAAAGAATTATGTTGACTCTGTTTTCACACAGAAGTTTCAGCTTCTGTGTGAGACCAAAGGAAGAGATGATTATCTGGTGGAAAATCTATATTTTCTGTAGCACACTATATAATTTAACTTGTATGATCACTTTATTGGAACACCATAATTACATGTAACCTTGAATAGGGAGTGAGATTTGGTTGGTTTGTACAGGTTAGTGTGAAGTCCTGATAAATCCCACAGTAATTTGGGCAGATAACAAAAAACATTTACAATGGCCACTTGAGGGACTGGGGAAAAAATTGGAAATATTAAACTTCCCCACCTAGGAAATTCCTGATATTCTCACAAGCATTGGGGACTACCAGTTTAGTAGGCAAGCCCATGATCTTGGGGCTTGCCTGTGTGAAGCTGGTTACTGCAAAGGAGAGGCTAAGCTTACTTATAATTGTATCTAATGGTTACCCCCAAAGAACCTCTTTTGTTGCTCAGATGTGGCCTCTCTCTCTAAGCCAACTCAGGAGGTGGACTTGCTGCCTTCACTCCCACATGGGACATTACTCCCAGGAGGGTAAATCTCTCTGGCAATGTGAGAGATGACTCTCGGGGATGAGCCTGGACTTGGCATTGTAGGATTGAGAAAGCCTTCTGGACCAAAAGGGGGAAAACAAATGAAGCAAAATAAAGTTTCAGTGGCTGAGATATTTCAAATGGAGTCAAGAGGTCATTCTGGAAGTTATTCTTATGCATTATATAGATATCCCTTTTTGGTTTTTAGTGTATTAGAATAACCAGAAGGAAATATCTGAAACTCAGATGACCAAGCCAAGGTCACAATTCTCAGGTAAATTAAAATTGAGTGAAACTTTCCAGTTTTGTCCACCAGTCCACCAAACCTGAGAGTTAAGTCCCCTTACTGCCTTGGAAAAGAATTATAGACATGTTTAAAAAGCATTTCCCACATATCTTCCATGAACTGAGAAATATCGTAGGAATTACATGCACAGGTGGATATAAATGATAAAGCACAGCTCCCTTTGAACATCACAATTCTGCTTTAAGGCTTTGGCTTTCTTTTAAAATCAACCAACTAAGTGATGGTCCTCAAGATTAGAAACAGAGAGCCAAGAGTTTATGTTGAATAAAGTTGCATATTATTTTGACTTACTAATTCAAAAAAGGAAAGAAGGATGAGTTTGCCAAGGGCTTATGTTATTTTGTGAAGACTATATAAACATCCTTTAATAAAGTGTGACTGTTATTGTTCTAATCTTGAAGACAACCCTCACATGACTTCCTCATTGGGCATATTTTTAGGTTTGTTCTTAATGATGTTAAATATTATAAGGCAACTGCACAATTAATTTGAAGGTAGTGAAGAGAATTATCAAATGACTGGTCACATCAAGATGATCTCAATATCTGACTATTCTTGGTCCTAAACAAATGTAAATAGCCAAACTTACAGTAAATAGAGTAAACTCCTTTACATGCAGTATAACTAGGTATGTACTGCCTGGGTGTTCTTGCAGCAACCAACCTGAGAGAAATTCTTTTGTGTCTACATGTCTTAACACATTTTGTATTCAACCTGGAGCATAGATACACATTAGATATTATGTTTAGGTACAGTCCTCTCTATTTCCTGCCAAGAAGCCTCTATTTCTGAAATTTCCTGTGGTTAATAATAGCTCTTAATGACATGGGTCAACTGAAGTTAACCACCTCTCTTAAAACACACATAAGTGATGATCTACACATGTAAATGGAGAGAAGCACTAACAGGAACAAATATAATATTCACTGTAAATGTAAGTTTGAATACACAAGGGAAGCTGTGAACTTTAACAATATCCACAGACAGATACATCCCCCCCGGTTTAGCCACAGATACATGGCTGAGTGGACTCAGATCACTGAGAATATCTTTTGTTATTATCTGTTCTATGAACAATTAAAAGGCATAAGGTTTTACTTTGAGAGATTTGAGTTGAGAGATAGCATAGCATAGTGGTTAGAACATATTCTGGAGCCCAGCTGTTCCATTTTAAATCCCAATTCTGACATTTATTAGCTGTGTGACCTTAGGTAAGATACCTAACAGCTCTGTGCCTCAGTTTTCTCATAAACCAAATGGGTATGATAGTATCCTTCATAAGTTTCTCATGAAAACAAAATGAAACAATATATATAAAGTGCCTTAAGTGCCATAAAGGTGCCTCTAACTCACTGATCCTTATAAAAACCCACTGAATTCCTAGGAATAATCAATTTCCAATGCTTTCCAGATTTTTCCATATTGATATTGTATTACTGCTCTCACATCAGTGGAATATTTTTCTGCATTCTTGCCTAACTTTCTTTCTTTGAAAAGTAAAATGCCTCTAGTAGAAGGCAAAGGATAGGAATGGAGAATAACAATGCCACAATCATTCTTCAAAGATACAGTATTACATCCCTCATAATAACTAAGGCTATCATGAATCATATTTTTCTTTTTTTATATTTTTATTGAGATTGTTCTCATACCATACAATTATCCAAAGATCCAAAGTATACAGTCAGTTGTCCATGGTACCATCATACAGCTGTGCATCCATCACCAAAGTTAACTTTTTTCAATTTTCAGAACATTTTCATTACTTCAGAAAAGAAATAAAGACACACAAAAAAAGGAAACTCAAATCTTCCCATACCCCTAACCACTCCCTCTCCATTACTGATTCATAATATTGGTATAGTATATTTGTTACTGTCAATGAAAGAATGTTAAAATACTACTAACTGTAGTATATATAGTTTGCAATAGGTATATATTTTTTCCTATGTGCTCCTCTATTATTAACTTCTAGTTATAGTGTCATACATTTGTTCTAGTTCATGAGAGAGATTTCTAATATTTGTACAGTTAAGCAAAGATATTTTCCACTATCAGATTCACTATTTATACATTCCCATCTTTTAACCTCCAACTTTCCTTCTGGTGACATATATGACTCTGAACTTCCCCTTTCTACCACCTTCACACACCGTTCAGCACTGTTAGTCTCACAGTGTGCTACCACCACCTCTGTCCATTTCCAAAAGTTTTTATTTGTCCTTATGTGACTGTCTTATTTCACTCAATATACTGCCCTCAAGGTTTCTTCATCAACACATTTTTAAAGACGGTTTTGCTCACACACCATACATTCCTATATAAACAATTGATGGTTCCCTGTATACTCACATATTTATGTATTTATCACCATTGCCACTATCTCCATTTCTTCCACAAAGGAAGAGGAAGAGTCAAAGAAGGTAGAGAGACAAGAGATAAAGAAAAAAAGAGAGAAAAGACAAAACAAAACATGAAAGCTAGGAAGCAACAAAAGGAAAGATAGGATTAAACTAAAGTAGAATAAACAGACAACATGACCAATGCCAAGAGTCTCATACCCTTCCTCTATGTCCCCCCCAAATACATATAGCTATGGTATATTGCCTATGTTATATAAAAGGAAGCATAATACAATGTTCCTGTTAACTATAGTCTAAAGTTTGCATTGGTTGTACTTTTCCCCCAATCCCACCTTATTTTTAACACCTTGCAATGCTGACATTCATTTGTTCTACCTCATTAAAAACATATTTGTACCTTTTATCACAATTGTTGAGCACCCTAGGTGTCACTGAGATATACAGTCCCAGTCTTTATCTTTTATCTTTCATTCTGGTGTTCCACATGCTCCTAACATTCCTCTTTCAACCATACTCATGGTCATCTTTGTTCAATGTACTTATATTGTTGTGCTACTATCTACTAAAATTGTTTTCCAAACTTCTCACTCCTGTCTTTTCCTTCCTGTCTGTAGTGCTCCCTTCAGTGTTTCCTATAGAGCAGGTATCTTGTTCACAAACTCTGTCATTGTCTGTCAGAGAATATTTTAAGCTCTCACTCATATCTGAAGGACAGTTTTGCTGGATATAGGATTCTTGGTTAGTGGTTTTTCTCTTTCAGAATCTTAAATATATCACCCCACTTCCTTCTTGTCTCCATGTTTTCTATTGAGAAATCCACACATAGTCTTATTAAGCTTCCTTTGTCTGTGATGGATAGCCATTCTCTTGCTGCCCTCAAGATTTTCTTTTTATCTTTGATGTTTGATAATCTGATTATTAAGTGTTTTGGCCCAGACCTATTTGGATCTATTCTGTTTGTGGTACACTGTGCTTCTTGGATCCATAATTTTATGTCTTTCACGTCTTTCAAAAGAGATCGGAAATTTTCATTGATTATTTCCTCTATTATTGCTTCTGCTCCTTTTCCCTTCTCTTCTTCTAGGACACCCATGACATGTACCTTCCTGTATTTCATTTTGTCCTTAAGTTCCTGGAGATGTTGCTCATATTTTTTCCATTCTTTTCTGTATCTATTCTTCTGTGTGTAGGCTTTCAGGTGCCTTGTTCTCCAGTTCCTGTTTTCCTCTGCCTCTTGAGATTTACTGTTGTATGTCTCCATTGTGTCCTTCATCTCCTATGTTGTGCCTTTCATTTCCATAGGTTCTGCCAGTTGTTTTTTCAAACATTCAATTTCTACCTTATGTACTCCCAGTGTTTCCGTTATACACTTCATCTCTTTTACCATATCTTCCCTAAACTTTCTGAATTGTTTAAATTCCTGCATCTCAGTTGAAGTGTAAGTTTTTCCTTTGACTGGGCCATAACTTTGCCCCTCCTAGTGTAGGTTGTACTTTTCTGTTGTCTAGGCATCTGGCCTCCTTGGTTATCCCAATCAGGTTTTCCCAGACCAGAATGGGCTCAGGGCTTTGAAGGAGGCAATAGTTTCAGGTCTCCCTGAGGGTGTGTCTTAGAAGATTATTACACCCTGTGAGGCCTCAAGTCACCGTGCTTTTCTGCCCAGCAGGTGGTGCCTGTCAGCCTGTCACTCCTCACTGGTGTAAGGTGGTGTGGCCTGTGGCTGTTTTCCCCCAGCTCTGGGGTCTGGTTCTGAATGGAAGGCAGATAGTAGAGCTTGGTACCACCTGTTTCCTCTTCAGGAAGATATACCCCTGGGGAGAGGTCATTTGCATTTGAATAGTCTCTGACTCTGCTATCTCCACCCTTGTCTGGGTCTGAGTGCTGGAAATTGAAAATGGCTGAGGCTTTCTCCACTAAGCCAAAAAAAGGACAGAAAAACCCCCTTGAGGGTCAGTCTGCAGCCCTCTCAATTTCAGCCATCAGCCATAAACCACACCCAGTCCTCTGGGCTCCTCCTCCCTCCCAGAGAGGCCCTCCAGCTCTGCAAGGTCATCACCAAAAGCCTCTCTCTGATTATTGGGTATTTATTAATAGATTGTATTGAGCAGTCAATGTTTGCTAATTAAAACCCCAGTTGGAGCTCAGCTGAGCTATATTTGCTTGCTTGGAGTGTGCTGCTCTCTAGCACAGTGAAGCTTTGCTGTTTGGGAGAGTGCTGCTCTCTAGCACCACAAGGCTTTGCAGTTCAGGCCATGGGGGGAGGGGGCTCCCAGCTCAGATCTGCAGTTTTTACTTACAGATTTTATGCTGCAATCTCAGGCATTCCTCTCAATTCAGGTTGGTGTATGATGAGTGGATGATCACGTTTGTCCCCCCACAGTTATTCCAGATTATTTACTATTTGTTCCTGGTTGTTTATTGTTCCAGGGGAACTGACTAGATTCCACTCCTCTCTATGCCACCATCTTCTGTCTGACCTATTTTTCTTTTATGCTTTTTTTAGGTGGAAGTCCATCAAGTAGGGACTGTCTCTACAAATGTTGTATTGTATTAAGCATAATACTGTTACATAACTAAATCTCAGCACTATATCCCAAGAATACAACTATTTTTTTTTTCCATCTTCACCTTGCTTGTCTGGTCTACTTTTTCCAATTGGGACTTCTTTGTCTACTACCACAATCTTCACACATCTCAGTTTTGTATTTATGAAGTAATCTCTTCTCATTGAATCACTCAACAAACACATTCCCTTTACATAAATGTTATGACTACTCTTACAACAACTCAGACATTCTTACCTTTTATATTAAAGGACAATTAAACAGATTGCCCAATACTTGCAGAAAGCAGCAGGTTCTATCATGCATCAGCCTTGTGACCTATTAATAACCCTCAGTTTCTTCATCTGAAAAATTAGAATAATAGCCCTAATTTTCTGGACTGTAGTGAGGTTTAGAGATAATATAGATTAAGTGCCAAGCACAGTATCTGGCAGATAGTAGGCACTCAGTGAAATAAAAGTATAATTACTGTTATTCATGAACTTGGAATCATAATTCACTCAATAGAACCCATGATACCATAGTATACTGGTAGTGGCAGGTGGGGGTCAGCAGTTTTTGTGATTTTCACGTTGGAGCATCCCTCTTTGCCAAGCACAGTACTGGGCTATTGATACATTTTATCTAACCCACTCCTCCAGCAATTCTTCCATGTAGTTATTAATAGCCTTATTTAATGAGTTAACTAAGGCTTAGATTGATTAATTTTGGCAAGGTAAGATTGACAAATATCATGACAAGAATTTGAATTCAGGGCTATGTTTCCCAGTCTTATATTATTGCTCTATTCTGCACATCTTCCTTTGATAATTAAACCCATAAATAATTAATCTCATACAAAAGGATTAATCTCTGCCCCATTGTAAACCTTCTGAACTATCATAATGGAGTATTAGCTGTTCTCCTTGTTTTCAGCTTTTCTCCCCATAATCCACCCAACACTGTGACCATTACAGATTTGTAAAGCCTCTCTCTGATTACCTCTCTTCTGCTCATGTCTTCACAAGCTGCCTATTGTCTATTGAAACAAGCCCAGACTCCAAAGTGGCCTTTATGGATCTAAAAGTACCATTTTAGTCAACTGAGTGTTATGTTCATTAAAATTCCCAGTAGCTCCTCTATTAGACAACTTTAATGCCTGAATATGCCCTCACATGTCATGATTCTGTTTAAAGCATGGACACCACCTACATTGTTCTCCCCAACTCTCTCCCATACCCAAATTCTACCCATTCGAAGATATCTAGTTCAAACACCGCAACTCCATGGAGGCTGTCTGAGTCTCCAGCTAAAACCATTTCTTAACTCTAAACCCATTTTGGGTCAATATTCTTCTGTAATACTCTGTGCTCTCTCTGCTATGCATAAATTCTCATAGTGCTCCACACTTCTGTGACTTTAAATTGATAATCAAAACTAACAGCATTAAATTAATAAGAAACATTATTTTTATTGATGTTATTGTCTTTTCTCCTTCCAAGACTGCAAATTCCATAGAGCATTGATAGAATCTATCATGTTCACTGCTGTATGTCCACTACCTAGCACAATGCCTGCACAGTAAGTACAGGCATAACTTGGAGATATAGTGAGTTCATTTCCAGACCACTGAAATAGAATGGATATCATGATAAAGTGAGTCACACAAATTTGTTGGTTTGCCAGTGTGTATAAGTTATGCTTATGCTGTAACTGTAGTTTATTAAGCATGCAATAGCATTATGTCTAAGAAAACCAATGGATTTACCTTAATTAAAGCATGTTTTATTGCTTAAAAATGCTAGCCATCATTTGAGCCTTCAGCAAGTTGTAATCTTTTTTGCTAGTGGAAGGTCTTGCCTCAATGTTGACAGCTGGTGATTGACCAGGTAGTGGTTGCTGGAGATTAGGTAAGCTGTGGCAGTTTCCTTAAAAAAGACAATGAAGTGTGTTGCAGTGATGGACTCTTCCTTTCACTTGAGATTTCTCTGTGCCATGCATGCTGTTTGATAGCATTTTACCAACAAGAGAACTTCTTTAAATATTGGAGTCAATCCTCTCAAACCCTGCTGCTGCTTTGTTAATTAAGTAGGTGTAATATTCTAACTTGTTTGCTGTCATTTCAACAGTGTTGACATCATCTACACCAGGAGTAGATTCCATTTCAAGTAAACACTTTCTTTGTTCATCCATAAGAAGCAACTCCTTATCTGTTCAAGTTTTAACATGAGATTGCAGCAATTCAGTCTCATCTTCAGGCTCGACTTCTAAGCCTAGTTCTCTTACTATTTCCACCTCATTTGTAGTTACTTCCTCCACTGACATCTTAAACTCCTCAAAGTCATTCATGAAGGTTGGAATCAACTTCTTACAAACTCCTGTTGATTTTGATATTTTGACCTCTTCCCAGGAATCATGAATGTTCAAAATGCATCTATAATAGTGAACACTTTCCAGAAAGTTTTCAATTTACTTTGCCCACATCAATCACAGGAATCAATATTTCTGGCATCTATAGCCTTATAAAATGTATTTCTTAAATCAGGAGACTTGAGTGCCAAAATAACCCCTTGATCCATGGACTGTAGGATGGATGTTGTGTTCTCAGGCCTGAAAACAACATTAATCTCATTGTACATCTCCATCAAAGCTCTTGGATGCATAAGTGCATTGTCAATGAGCAGTAATTATTTGAAAGGAAGCTTTTTTTTTTTTCCTGAGCAATAGTTCTCTACATTGGGTTTAAAATATTCAGCCAACCATGTTGTAGACAGGTATGCTGTCATCCAGGCTTTGTTGTTCCATTTATAGACCACAAGCAGAGTAGATATAGCATAATTTTAAGGGCCTAGGATTTTCAAAATGGTAAATGAGCATTGGCTTCAACTTAAATTCACCAATGCATTAGCCCCTAACAAGATAGTCTGCCTGTTCTTTGAAGCTTTGAAGCCAGAAACTGACTTCTCCTCCCTAGCCAGGGAAGTCATAGATGGCATCTTCTTCCAAAAGAAGGCTATTTCATCTACATCTAAAATCTGTGGTTTAGTGTAACCACCTTCAAAGATTATCTTAGCTAGATATTCTGGATAACTTGTTGCCACTTCTATATCAGCTCTTGCTACTTCACCTTGTGTTTTGATGTTATGCAGACGGCTTCATTCCTTAAACCTCATGAACTAACATCTGCTAGCTGCCAACTTTTCTTCTGCAGCTTCCTCATCTCTCTCATAGAATTGAAGAGAGTTAGGACTTTGGTCTTGATTAGGCTTTGGCTTAAGGGAATGTTGTAGCTGGTTTGATAGTCTATTCAGACCACTAAAACTTTCTCCATATAAGCAATAAGTCTGTTTTGCTTTCTTATCATTCATGTGTTCACTGCAGAAGCACTTTTTATTTACTTCAGGACCTTTTCTTTTGCTTTCACAACTTGGCTGTTAGGTGCAAGAAGCCTAGCTTTCAGCCTATCATGGCTTTCAACATGCCTTCCTCACTAAGCTTAATCATTTCTAGCTTTTGATTTAAATTAAGACATGTGACTCCATTCACTGAAGACTTAGAGGCTATTGTAAGGTTTTAATTGGCCTAATATCCATATTGTTGCGCTTCAGGGAACAGGGAGGCCCCAAGAGAGGGAGTGAGATGGGGGAACGTGTGGTTGGTAGAGCAGTCAGAACAAATAAAACATTCAACAACTAAGTCTGCTGTCTTATAGGGGTGAATTTCATGATGCTCCCAAACAATTACAATAGTAACCTCCAAGATCACTGATCACAGATCACTAAAATAGACATAATAAAATGAAAGCACTTGAAGTATTATAAGAATTACCAATATGCGACATAGAGGCATGGAGTGAGCACATGCTGTTGGAAAAATGGCATTGATAGACTTGCTCACTGCTTGTTTACAAACCTTCAGTGTAAAAAATGCAATATCTTTGCAGCACAATAAAGCAAAGTGCAATAAAAGGAGATATTCCAGTATTTGAAAATCCAATATGGAGTGTAGTTAGCACTAATAATAAAAGTATGGCATCAGTGAGTACTGGAGTAAAATTTATGGTATAATAAATTGCTAGTTTGGGTTTTACTTCATGAGACCACATATAGAAATAGTTTAGTCATAGTAATATTACTATTGAAAACTCTGTTTTTCAAAACCTATTCTATTTACCCATAATAATTATTACAGAGGTACTATCATTTTAGTCTCTTTTGACACAACTTCAATTTTACTAAAAATTGAGTCATGACAATGTAATGACAAACGTAGTTGTTATTGATATTTAAGCAAAGTCTGTGCTCCTGAAAATTAACTATTGCATAACACATATATTTGAAAATTAACCAATAAACAAGTCATTCAAAATCAAATAACTTTGTAATTCAAATAATCAAGTAATGTTAACTTAAATGTTCCATTTAAATTCCATCTGAGTTCCATTCACCATACATTCTTTCATGCAACACACCCATTGTGTGCTCTAGGCCTAATGACATGTCATTGAACAACATAGACAAAAGCCTCACACTCATGTAGCTTACAATGTTCTAGTAGAGTCTGAAAGATAATAAACAAATGAATGAATGAAATACATATAGCATGACAGTTCTATGGGGAAAAATAAAGCAGAATAAGCCTACTAGTGAACCAGGTCACAGGGGTAAAACTTTAATAAAGAACCAGCACCTCAGTGCAGAACCACCTATCTGTCCAGCCCCAGGAATATGGAGCTGCTTCTATAGTGAAGACAAGCCCTTTAACCCCACAGACCAAGGGAGGAAGCAACAAGGTGGCTCAGGGCCAACTCTGGATTGTGTCAACATTAAAACACATCACCAATTGACCAAGATGACAGAGAAAGAATTTCAAGAGTGCTGATCCCCCCAAAAAGTCTGAACAATTAGCTAAAACTGGCAGTCATCATCCATAAAACTCTAGAAAATACTTAAAGGGTTACAATAACTGGGAAATTCTCAAAGAAAGACAAAATGGCTTCAAAAGCAGTAGGAGGTATGGGAGTCCTGCATTTTATGGATGATTGCTTTGTAAGCCCACAACATCTCTAATAAAGGGGGAAAGAGTTTAAGAAAGAAAAATGTAATAGGAGATGCTCATGGTGCCCTTGCTGGCCCATCCCCCCTCCCTTCCTGCCATGGTACACTGTACAGCTGACCTGTGCACCCAATATGGATTCATGGCCCTGTTTCCACCAGAGCATAGTAACCCCTATGCACCTACAGGGGTGCCTGTTAATCAGTGCCAATCAATCAGGTGGCAGTCTGAAAGACTGGATTAGAAAACTCATCTTGGACTTATTTCCCCTCCCCTGTACCCCAGAAATTGCCTTGCATACAGAAGCACCTTGTGGACAGCTAAAGCAGTATAAGAAAAAAATGTCAAACTATCTTCAGGGAAAGGATTACCTGCTAAGTTACAAAATAGAGCCCCCAGGAGGGGAAGGAAGTCTATTTTATTGAGAGTAGAGGGGGCAGTTAAATTCCTGTAAATGGGGAAATTCATAATGCTATGAACAAGTACAACCCCAGAGGAAGATATAGCCTTAGAAATGATAGTGAGGACCCTGCACTTCAGGTTCACCTTAGGCTGAACTTCTTTTTATTTTCAGCTTCTGACACTCAAGGAAATCTCTGTTGTATCACTATCTAGATACAAACCTGAGAAACAGGAAGATCTAGGAATAAATCCTAGAATTAATATGTTAAAATATTAAAATACACAGTGTGCAACAAAAGATTCTGAGACAAACCAAGAAAGAGGAAATGGTGTTCCATCCAAAGGTACTGGATAAAAATCCAGAAACTATCAATGAAGAAGACCAGTCTTTGGACATACCAGACAAAGATTTTAAAAATGTGATCCTCATATGCTCAGAGATAAAGGAAAATGCAGAGAGAAAACAAAAGGAATCAGGAAAACAATGAATCAACAATATGAAAATTTCAATAAAGAGATAGAAATTAAAAAAACAAACAAACAGAAATGTTGTAGCTGAAGATACAAAAATGGAAATGGAAAACTTCCAATAGGAGTTCAACAACAGACTGTAGCTGGCAGAAGAAATAATCAATGAACTTGAAGACACGATAACTTAAATGACACAGACTGAGGAGTAGAAGGAACTAAATAATTTTTAAAAAGCTAGTAGAGGCTAAGAGACCTGTTGGACACCATCAAGCAAACCAATATATGCATTATGGGATACCCAGAAGGTAAAGAAAGAGAGGAAGGGGAGGAAGGAATACTTAAAGAAATACTGGCAGAAAACTCCTCAAATTTAGCAAAAGACATGAATATGTACACTCAAGAAACCCAATGAACTACAAACAGGATAAATTTGAAGAGAAACCTGCTCAGATCCATAGTAGTCAAATTGTCAAATGCAAAGGACAAAGAGAGAATTCAGAAAGCTGCTAGAGACTCACAATCAAAATGCTGATTTCTCATCAGAAACCATTGAGGCAAAACAGCAGTGGGAAAAAAATACTCAATGAACTGAAAGAAAGCAATTGCCAATCAAGACTTTTGCATATGGTAAGGTTATTTTTCAAAAGTGAGGGAGAGATTAAGACATTCCCAAATAAACAGAAGATAAGGAAGTTTGTCCTCACTAAAACTTCCCTACAAGTAACATAAATGAGAGTTCTTTGGACTGAGAGAGGATCCACAGAAGCTCAGAGAGGAGGCCACTGGAATGAGGAGATGAAAGCAGTGGAATCCAAGAATAAAGGAGCAGCAGACCCAGCCATGTACCTTGCTTTCTGACAGAGGAACCCTGGATGCCAGCAGACTTTCTTCAGAGAAGGTATCTTCTTGTTGATGCCTGAGTTTGGACATTTTCATGGCTTTAGAACTGTAAATTTGTAAACTAAAAATCCCCATTGTAAAAGCCAATCTACTTCTGGTATGTTGCTTTCTGGCATCTTTAGCAAACCAAAACAATATCAACATGTTTTTTGTAGATGTAGGATGCTACATTTTAACCCCATGGCAACCACAAAAAAAAAAAAAAGCCAAAAAATGTATACAGAAAGAAATCAGAAAGGACTCAAAATGGTACAACACAAAAAATCAAATATGAAAGAGGAGACAAAAATGGAAGAATTGAGGGTGAAACAGGTATAAAACAAAGACAAAATTGCAAAATGACAGAAGAAAGTCCAACATTATGAGTAGTTATTTGAAATATAAACGAATTAAAATATGCATTCAAAATTATATTAGAAAATAAGATCTCAAATTGAAGACCTAACCTCACAACTGGAGGATCTAGAAAATGAAGAAAAAACTATACCCAAAGTGAACAAAGGAAGGAAATAACAATGATAAGAGAGAGATAAATGGAATAGACAATTTATAAAAAAACAAAGAATCAACAAAATAAAAAGTTGGTTCTTTGCAGAGATCAATAAAATTGACAAACATTTAGCTAGACTAGTAACAAAAAAGAGAGGACAAAAATAAGTAAAATCAGAAATTAAAGGTGGGGACATTGCTACCAACCCAGTAGAAAAAAAAAAAAAGGATTTTAATAGAATACTATAAGCCATTGCATATCAACAAATTAGAAAAGCTAGATGAAATGGACAAATTTCTAAAAATGCACAAATTATATACACTGATTAAAGAAGAAATAGAAGATCTCAGCAGACCAATAATACATAATGAGTTTGAATCAGTAATCAAAACCTCTCAAAAAAGAGTAGCCCAGGACAAGATGGCTTCACTGGGACATTTTACCAAACACCCCAAGAAGAATGAATACCAATCCTGACCAAACTCTTTGAAAACTCTTCAAAACATTGAAGAATAGGAAAAAGTTAATCAGCAAATTTGTGTGAAAGGGTTAGGGGCCAAAACATATCAAAAAAATAGCCAAAAACATATTGAAAAAGAAGAACAAGGTTGGAGCACTCATACTTCTTGATTTTAAAACTTATTACAAAGCTATCATAATAAAAATAGCACAGTACTGGTACAAGAACATAAATATAGACCAATGGAATTGAATTGAAATTTCAAAACTAAACCTTCACATCTATGGTCAGATGATTTTTGAGAATGCTGCCAGGTCCACTCAACTGGGAAAGAATAGTCTCTTTAACAAAGGTTCTAGGAAAACTGGGTATCTTTATGTGAAAGAATGAAGGAGGACTGCTACTTCACACCAAATACAAAAATTAACTCAAAATGGATAAAAGACCTAAATATTAATGACAATGAGCACTATAAAATCCATAAAAGAAAAATAGATAAACATATTCAGGACCTTGTGTTAGGCAATGGTGTCTTAGACTTTATAGAAAAAGCATGAGCAACCCAAGGAAAACTGACAAATGGAACCTCATCTAATTTAACACTTTTTGCATCAAAAGACTTAATCATGAAGTGTAAAAAGACTTACAGAATGGGAGAAAATATCTGGAAACCACTTATCTGATAAGGGTTTAATATTCACAATATATAGAGAAATCCTATAACTCAACAACAAGACTTACAACCCAATTTAAAAATGGACAAAAACATTTGAATAGATAGTTCTCAAAGAAGATATGCAAATGATCAAAAGCCCATGAAAAGAACCTCAACCTCATTAACCATTGGGGAAATGCAAATCAAAACCACACTGAGATATCATTTCACACCCACTAGAATAGCTAGTATTTAAAAGAAAAAAAAATTGCAAGTGTTGGTGAGGTTGTGGAGAAATAGGAACACAAGTTCATTGCTGGTGGGAATGTAAAATGGTTCAGGCCCTGTGGAAAACAGTTTGGCATTTTCTGGGAAAGTTAAGTATAGAATTGCCATATAACCTGGTAATCCCCCTTCTAGGTGCATACCCCAAAGAATTGAAAGCAGGGACTCAAACAGAAATTTGCACATCAATATTTATAGCGACACTATTTACAGTTCTCAAAAGACAAAATCAACCCAATTACCCATCAACCAATGAATGGATAAACAAAGGGTTGTATATACATACAATGGAATGTTATTCACCTGTGAAAAGGAATGAGGTTTTTTTTTTTTACTCTATTTATCAAATAAAAAAATCATTTCCAAACAAAGCAAAGCAGTTGGAAAAACAAATTATCCTAAAATAACTTCATTCTTTCCAATATGCTTCTACCATACCAAAAGAAAATTGATGAACCATATTCATACCTAAGCATTCCCATATCATTAAGTTCACCCTCAATATCTTGTCTGTTCTTATTAGATTATCATTCCCCCTTCACTAGCTGCTGTCCATCTTTAGGTCCCCTATATTCTACAATAATAAGACACTTATTTTACATTTTTCGCAGAGTTCACATTAGTGGTAACATACAATGTCTCTCCTTTTGTGTCTGGCTTCTTTCACCCAGCATTATGTCTTCAGGATTCATCCATGTTGTCATATGTTTCATGACCTTGTTCCTTCTTACTGCTGCATAGTATCCCATTGTGTGTATATATCCTATTTTGTTTATCCATTCATCTGAAGGTGGACATTTAGGTTGTTTCCATCTCTTGGCAATTGTGGACAATGCTGCTAAGAATGTTGGTGTACAAATACCTGTTCATGTCACTGCTTTCATATCCTTGGGGTAAATACCATGAAGTGAAATTGCTGGATCACAGGATAACTCAGTATCTAGTTTTCTGAGGAACTGCCAAACTGTCTTCCAGAGTGGCTGAACCATTATATGGTCCCACAAACAATGAATAAGAGTTCCAATTTCTACACATCCTCTCCAGCATTTGTAGTTTCCTGTTTGTTTAGTGACAGTCATTCTTATTCATGTGAGATGATACCTCATTGTGGTCTTGATTTGCATCTCCCTAATAGCTAGTGAAGATGAACATTTTTTCATGTTTTTAGCCATTTGTATTTCCTCTTCAGAGGAATGTCTTTAAATATCTTTTGTCCATTTTATAATTGGACTGTTTGTACTATTGTCATTGAATTGTAAGATTTCTTTATATACACAAGATATCAGTCTCTTATCAGATACATGGTTTCCAAATATGTTCTCCCATTGAGTTGCCTGCGTCTTTTCCTTTGTGACACATTCCTTTGAGGTACAGAAGCTTTTAATTTTGATGAGTTCCCATTTATCTATTTTTTTCTTTCACTGCTTGTGCTTTAGGTGTAAGGTCTAAGAAGTGGCCTCCTAATGCTAGGTCTTGAAGATGTTTCCCTACATTATCTTCTAGGAGTTTTATGGTACTGTCTCTTATGTTGAGATCTTTGATCAATGTTGAGTTAATTTTTGTATCGGGTATGGGGTAGGGGTCCTCTTTCATTCTTTTGGATATAGATATCCAGTTTTCCTAGCACCATTTGTTGAAGAGGCTGTTATGTCCCAGTTCAGTGGAGTTGGGGGCCTTATCAAAAATCAGTCAACCACAGGTCTGGTTGTCTATTTCTGAATTCTCAATTTGATTCCATTGATCACTATGTCTATCTTTGTGCCAATACCATACTGTTTTGACTACTGTGGCTTTATAGTAGGCTTCAAAGTCAGGCAGTTTAAGTCCCCCCACTTCGTTTTTCTTTTTCAGAATTTTTTAGCAATTTGAGGCATTTTTCCCTTCCAGGTAAATTTGATGACTAGATTTTCCAAGTCTGCAAAGTAGATTGTTGGCATTTTGATAGGAATTGCATTGAATTTCTAGATCAGTTTGGGTACGATTGACATCTTAATGACATTTAGCCTTCCTTTCCATGAACACACAATACCTCTCTGTGGGAATTCTGTAGATAAAACATTGTAAACTAAAATGTCTCACTTTGCTATGCTATGTTCTTGCACCTAGTCCATTCCACTCCCAAAGCCAGGCTTATCTGTTGTCTACTTGCCTGTCGATCTTTGTATCATAAAGGTCAAAATGTCTTGCTTCCCCTCCTGCCTTGAGTGCCAGCATGTCTCCCTACCCTGAAAATCTCAATAAAAACTGAAATGAGAACTGCTTGGGAGGACACTCTCCCTTGAGTTGTTCTCACTCTCGCCTCTCTTGACTTCTGTCTTGAGTAATTCATTGCATCACCGTGGTTACTGCTGGACAGAAAACCACATCTCTTCATGTCTTCAGGTGCTCTTTTATTTCTTTCAGTAGAGATATGTAATTTTCTGTGTAGAGGTCTTTTACATCTTGGTTAAGTTTATTCCCAGTTACTTAGTTTTTTTCAGTTGCTATTGAGAATGGAATCTTTTTCTTGAGGGTCCCTTCAGTTATGTCATTTCTACAGTATAGGAGCATTGCTGACATGTGCATTAATCTTATATCCTGCCACTTTGCTGAACTTGATTATTAGCTCAAGTAGGTTTATCATTGATTTCTCAGGGTTTTCCAGGCATAAGATCATATCATCTTCAAATAATAATAGTTTGGCTTCTTCCTTTCTAATTTGGATGCATTTTATTTCTTTGTCTTTTTGAATTGCTCTGGCTAGAACTTCTAGCACTATGTTAAATAATAGTGGTGACAGCAGGCATCCTCCTCTCATTCCTGAGCTCAGAGGGAAGGCTTTCAGTCTCTCACCATTGAGTATTGCTGTGGGTTTTTGCATATAAGCCCTTCATCATATTAAGGAAGTTTCCTTCAATTCCTAACTTTTATAGTGTTTTTATAAAAAAAAAAAAAAAAGGATGCTGGATTTTGTAGAAGTCTTTTTCAGCATCTATTGAGATGATCATTTGATTTTTACCTTTTGATTTGTTAATGTGTTGTATTACTTTGGTTTTCTTATGTTGAACTACCCTTGCATGCCTGGGATGAATCTCACTCGGTCATGCCGTATGATTTTTTTAAATATGTCTTTGTATTCTATTCTATTTGCAATTATTTTGTTGAGAATTTTTGTAACTTGATTCATTAAGGAGATTGGCCTGTAGTTTTCCTTTCTTGGAGCATCTTTATCTGGTTTTGTTATTAAATTGATGTTGGCTTCAAAAAATGTATTAGGTAGTTTTCCATTTTCTTCAATTTTTTGAGTTTGAATAGGAATGGTGTCAGTTCTTTTCAGAAAGTTTGACAGAATTCCTGGGTGAAGCCATCTGGCCCTGGGCTTTCATTTGTAGGAAGCTTTTCGATGACTGATTGGATCTCTTTACTTGTGATTGGTTTGTTGAGGTCTTCTGTTTCTTCTTTATTCAGTCTAGGTTGTTCATGTGTTTCCAGGAAATTATCCATTTCCTCTAAATTATCTAGTTTGTTTTCATAGAGTTGTTCATAGTATTCTCTTATGTTTTTTTGTTTTTTGTTTTTTTTTTTTTTGTTTTTCTTGATTTCTTGAGGAGCCATAGTAATTATTTTTTTTATTTATTTGGGTCTTCTCTCTTTTTGATTTTGGTAGTCTAACTAAGGGTTTGTTGATCTTGTTGATCTTTTCAAAGAACCAAATTTTGGTTTCATTTATACTCTCTATTGTTCTTTTTTATTTCCATATCATTTATTTCTGCTTTAATCTTTGTTATTTCTTTTCCTCTACTTGCTTTAGGATTGGTTTGCTGATCACTTTCTAGCTTTTTCAGTTGTTCCATTAGTTCTTTGATTTTAGCTCTTTCTTCCTTTTTAATGTATGCATTTAGAGCTATGAATTTCCCCCCAATACTGTCTTTGCTGTATCCCATAAATGTTGAGATGTTGTGTTTTCATTTTCATTTGTCTCTAGAAATTTAGCAATTTCTCTTGCAATTTCTTCTTTAACCCACTGATTGTTTAGGAATGTGATGTTTAACCTCCAGATATTTGTGAATGTTCTAGATGTTTGATGGTTATTGATTTCTAGTTGCATTCCATTGTGGTCAGAAAATGTGCTTTGAATAATTTCAATCTTTTTAAATTTGTTTAGGCTTTTTTTTTTTTTTTCTGCCCCAACACATGATCTATCCTGGACAAAGTTCCATGAGAACTAGAGGAGAATGTATATCCTGGGAATTTGAGACATAATGTTCTATATATGTCTGTTAAGTCTAATTCATTTATCACATTGTTTAGGTTCTCGATTTCCTTATTGGTCTTCTGTCTGAATGATCTATCTATAGGAGAAAGTGTCATATTGAAGCCTTCCACAATTATTTTGGAAATATCTATTGCTTCCTTCAGTTTTATCAATGTTTGCCTCATGTACTCTGGAGCACTTTAATTGGGTGCGTAAACACTTATCCTTATTATTTCTTCTTGATGGATTGTCTCTTTTATTTATAGTGTCCTTCTTTGTCTCTTATAACATCCTTGGATTTAAAGTCTATTTTATCTGAAATTAGTATTGGTACTCCTACCTTTTTTTTGACTGTAGTTTGCATGGAATATTTTTTTCCATCCTTCCACTTTCAATTTCTTTGTGTCGCTAGGTCTAAGATGAGTCTCTTGTAAACAACATGTTGCTTCATATTTTTTTAATCAATTCTGCCAATCTATATCTTTTAACTGGGGAGTTGAATCTATTCACATTCAATGTTATTGCTGTGAAGGAAGTTCTTGAATAAGCCATCTTATCCTTTGGTTTTTATTTGTCAGATCTGTTTGCACTTCTCTCTCTCTCTCTCTCTCTCTCTTTATTTCCTTTGAGGTACCCTTACTAGGACTCTTCAGTTCTGTGCTCTTCTCCAGACTTCTCTCTCCTTTCTTTTTTTTCTCAGCCACCAGAACTCCCGTTGGTAGTTCTTGTAGGGCAGATCTCTTATTAACAAATTCTCTCAGCATTTGTCTGTGAAAATTTTAAGCTCTCCTTCAATTCTGAAGAGAGTTTTGCTGGATAAAGGTTTCTTGGCTGGCAATTTTTCTCTTTGATAATTTTAAATATGTCATGCCACTGCCTTCTCAGAATGAGGTTCTGATATTGTGACAGCATGGATGAACCTTAAAGATATTATGCTGAGTGAAAAAATCCAGATACATAGGGAAATATATTGCATGATCTCTGTGAGAGGAAATAATTAGAATAAGCAAATTCATAGTGTCAGAAACTAGAATACAGTTTACCCGGGGCTGAGATCAGGATAGAGAATGGGGAGTTAATGCTTAATTCACACAAAATTTCTGTTTGGGGTGACAGAAACTTTTGGTAATGTATGATGATGATGATGATAGCACAAAATTCTAAGTGTAATTAACACCACTGAATTACATATTTAGTTAAAAGGGGAAATTTCAGGTGATATATATGTTGCTAGAATAAAAATTAACAACAACAAAAACAACCATAGAACCATACAATACAGTGAGTCCTAATACAAATCATGGACTATAACTAACTGTACAATTATAATAGTATTCTCTCATCAGTTGTAACAAAGTTACCTCACTGATGCAAAATGTTAAAAATGTGGTGGGTACATGGAATTCTGTATTTTCTGCATGATCATTCTGTAAACCTACAACTTCTCTAATAAAAAAAATAGTTAATATCACAGCCTTACAAATCTTCCAAAGATATGGAAGGATTTTGAAAATTCAAAAAAAATCTTAATTCAATATTAAGCCAATTTTTGATGATTCTAATATGGTCATTTGTATTATATATACATACACAAACCTTTAAAAAAGAAAATAGTATTATCAAAATAGAAGTGAAAAACTTTCTGTATTTTATGCAGTTTGGAAGCACACATTACATATGCTTGATATGTTGATTACAAAATCCTGCAATTCTTTGAAATCAATCTTCAGTCATGCTTGTTAATGAATTTTGGCATTTATATATTCACTAAAAAATAACTTTTTGAATCTTTTTGCTGGATTATTATGATTATTATGGGTTATTATGATTAACAAGACAGACTTATAGATCTTATGGCCTAGAAGATGATGCAGACATTTAAAAAAAAATCTATTATAGAAATAGGTGCATAATTATAATGATGAAGAACGGATGCTAAGAGAGAGAAATGCAAGCTATTCATATATTTACATCAGAGAAATCTTATCTGGAATAGGGGAAGAGGGTAATTTTCCCTGACGATTACCTAATTAAATGAAATTTAGAGGGATGAGCGGGGCAGAGGAAAAGCACTTGTTAAGAGAGTAGGAGCTTCACAAATTGATATACTGAAATAAGACTTTTGTGGATGAAACAATGAATAAGAAAGAGAATGACTTAAAGTCACTGAAAAGAGACATGAAAATAGTTTCCACAAAACTTATTGTATACGATTGTAAAAAAAATCAGCTTTCTCTCTGATACTGTACATTATGAAGTTCCTTAGAAAATAAAAATGTAAATATTATTATTATGTCACACAGCTTGAATATTTTCAACATTAGTAACTGAAAATATCAGAACAACTCAGTGATAAAAGGGATATGATAAAGGACATACAAGTCATAGAAATCCTGCCTGTGGTGATTATATATAAATGTCCAAGCATATTGCTATGCTTCTGTCCTTTTCACCTGTATGTTATAGTCTGTCACCCTGTTCAGCATTTGATTTTATGCTAATTTATTTTTTGCCTATATATTCAAAGTTTACTTCTTCATCTTTTACTTCTTCAAAGCTTGCTTACTGAAGGGCAGAGGTTTTCAACTTTTGCTTCTTCCAAAATTTCTTTGCATAGCAGCTCCTTAGAAAATCTTGTTGACTTAGCTTTGACAAGATTAACTATGCATATGAATCACAATTAACCTCTGGCTCATAATTTTGCCAACACTTCCCCAAGACAAGGAAGACATATATCAGTGTTTGACACACAACAATAAAGACAACCCTAATAACTGTCCAGGGTGAAATCAAGAATCCCTGGTCTTAGGTTTTATTTTGTTCCCTGAAACCAGACAAAAAATAACGTAGGTCATCAAACACAGTTGGGAAAACAGCAAGACTTTTCCATTAGTTTTTGAACTTCAGATCCAGTAACAGGCAGGGACATTTACTTTTTTCTTAGATATGACCCAGAGGTTCCTTTTTCATATACTGCCATAAAATAATTTGAAAAGCAACATGCTAAATTATAGGAAAGCAACCAGCTTGCTGGATCCATCCTCCCCATGTCAAATCTTTTGTTTTATTTTATTTTATGAGCCAACCCAATGGCTTCACAATAAATTCTCTTCTTAACTCAAATCCATTTCTTTAACCAAAAATTTTAGCAAATCTTATCTAACACACCATTAAATGCTTATTGGGAAATCACATTCTGCTACCTGAGACTGAGTTTGGGAGGCTATTGCAGGAGGCAAAAGCAGAATCAAAATAGTCTTAGTGACTGAAAAAGAACTAATAAACTGTTAAGCACACTCTCTTCTGTTAAATACTTTGAATGTTTGTTGATACTCAATGTTTTTGGTATATCATCCCTAAAAACTTGAGTATTTTGTCTACTACACAAAGATCAAACGGTTATACAAAGTGCTAATAATTGCAATAAATTTCAACTTGCAATATATACCAGATTGATATTATATATTATTGCAGATGTCAAACAGAATGTGCAATGCATTTCCTGGCAAAATAGCTAAATATATATATATATATACACATTTTTAAAACACAATTGCTATGAATAAGCAGCCAATGTTCCTCACCTAGCTTCCTGTATGGTTAACTGGTGTAAAGGCTATCATTTCAGTGATATTTTGCAACCTAGTTCAGAGGGAGGAGCCATGATTAAGATATACATGTCCTATATCAAAGAGATCATCAACAACGTTCTCATTTACAAGTAATTTAATCTGCATACTAAATAAACAAAATTAACATGTCCCAGAATCTTTCTGTCATGTTTCTAAAAGGCCATGTGAATAAAATTAATGAGTAGGTTAGAGTGATATGTACAAAGAAGCTTAAGAGTTTCTTATACTGGAATTTTCCCCTCAAAAGCTGAGTTGTCTTATAGTTGAAGAATTCATTTAAAAAATCATACAAGCCAAAATTTTATTTCATTAGATTTATCTTTTTTCTAAGAACATGTTTTATTTTTGGAAGGTCTTAGTATACAACAAGTGGTTCATTGATACTTAATAAATTGCTATAAAAAATTATCTAATCCTCAGAAGTTTAAAAAGACATACATATAATATATATGGTCTTTTCTACGGAAACACCCAGCATCACTGAATTTCTAACTTCCGAACTTTTAAAGAAAACTTACAAATTGTGTAAATGGTTTACACAATGTAAATACTAATTTTTTCCTGTGTAAGAATACCTAGCTTTTCATTGTTGAATTTCATATTCTGACAGATCTCACTTTTTTTCTATAAGTGAATCAACAAAAATTTTATTACTTCTAAATTCACATTGAATTTAATTAATCAAATTCTTATACTATTATATCTGGCTACAGATAAAACACTGAAAAGTGAGTAGCCAGAAAGAAAGCTAATTTCCTAGCTGTATGTACAACAGCCATATTTCATCAAGTATACTGCAGGATTTGGACCTTAGATTTCAAATATTTCCTCCTATGTAGTTGAGCAGTTAAGCATTATAAATGCAACCTTAGTTTCCTTAACATTAGTGTATGAATCAAAGAAAATGTAATTCTAATAGTAGGTACCATTCTAAAGAATGTTTATTTCATTTATTATAATATTCATTTATTCATAGATAACATGTAATTCAAGGGAACAATCCAGTTCAAAGTACTTAGAACAACTCTTATATAGAGACTGTTGAACTAAGCGCATCTTATTTAAAATTTATTAAATCACTTTCGGAAAGACAATCATGAATATAATACCCTTTATCTTCATTAGCTTAGAGAGGCCCATAAATGCTGCCTGAGTTCTTGATTCAGTTGAAAAATAATTCCTTTTTTTTTTCTAGGGAAAGTGGGTTGATGCTACAGTCTAACTTATGAATATCAGAAATAGCAACTAGCTCAGCTGGCTAGAGTTAAGTAGGGAGGTAAGAATATGAATATAGTTGTCCCTACTCTCTTTCTTGATAAGAAACTGTAACTCTACCCTAAGCCATCCAAATTTCCAACTAACAAAGGACACTCAGACAGGGCAAATAGATCCTGAGTACAAATAGCTAGACAAAATGCTACTAAAAAGTCAATTCAAATTCCAAATGTCCACGTTTGTGAATGAAGAAGAGAAACACTGGTAAGCATATCTTCCATGTTGCCATAGTTTGATTATCACTAATGTTTAATGTTCTCACAAAAAACTACTGTCAGCCAGGGAAAGACGGAAGCTGACAAGCCAAATGAATGGATGGTCTTGCCAATTTTGAAGTAGTAAATACTAACTAAATTCTTGTAGCTCTTGCTGGGTGAAAGGGTGAGGAACACAGAAGCAGTCCTAAGCAAGACTGAGAAGTGAACAAGCTAAGTCTACGCCCACCTCTAGAAAGGACAGATTTCTTAAGTTAACTTTATTGGAAATGATGCTATGAGAATGTGAAGCTACTTGTTTGAACCATTTTATCTGATAATATCCCAAGTACCCAGTCACATTATCCCACACTTAATATTTTAAATGATATGATATATAAGCAATAAAGAATAATGAATCGATCCTCCTTTACCTTACAATAGCAGAAATAATGGCCAGTGTCATCTAAACCAGGTGAAATTTAAGATTGAAAATTAAGGTTTAATCAGAGATTAGTAATCACCAAAGAGCAAGATGACTGTGGAAGGATGAATTTTAAGAGGGCGGGGAAGGCAGGCAGTAGAGTCATAAGGGGGCAGGAAATGCCTCCTTGACTTGGTAGAGAGGATAGCTGAGATAATACCATTGACATAGCTTCCAAGTAGTGCTTAAGTTATATTTAATCTTCAACTTCAGTCTCTACAACCTATTCAGGCCTACATGTGTGACCCAAATGATGAGTTTAGTATGATAAATGGGAATAACAACATAACTAGCCTGACTTGTAACCAATTTCTAAAAATCATTATCAAATGAAACTAGAGTTTCTTTTACTTTGCATGGCTTCTCTTATGTTTTGACATGGCTGTAGGTCTAAAGCCTCAATCATTTCAGGTCTTTCTTCCAACTCAGATTTTTTGACTGATTGTAAAAACAAGCAGTGAAGAGCTAAGACAAAGTCCTTCAATGAGTATAGGGGTGGAGACAGTGTAGAAAACTTAGGCAGTTGTTTGAAACCTCGTAGAGCAAATAACTAGAAATTGTTATTTCCTTTTTTCTTGTAATAGTGTTTAGACACATTCTATAATGTTTTGTACTGGATTATCCCCCCTATTATCAGGAGATAGTTCTTGCCGAATTGTTCTACCTTATCACATTTGTGTTCAAGATTATTTGACATACTATAATCTAAGCCAGAATTTTAAAGTAGTAAAGATTTTTCAAATGTTGCCTTGCTATTTAGGTTTTAAAGTCTTGTAATCTGACCATTGTATTAGTCATTCCCTATATAATATTCTAGATTAAATAAAAGAAGACCTGGAAGAGATTTTGTCTTAAATTGAGCTATATGAAATTGTCAGTATTCAATTATTTTTAACCTTCAAAGAGAGAAATTTTATATGATTGTCACTAATACATCATACTAATGTATATTTTCTAAATTTTAAAGGAATGCATTTTTATTTTGTATACAAGGCCTAGATGTGGGCTGCTTTCTTCACCCAATGATAATGTTACATAAATACTTAATGCCTCAAAGTAGCCTGCTTTCAAATTTTGAGCAGCAATAAGCAATTAATTATAAAATCCTAAAAACATTTAAAGACAAGTAAATTCTGGCAACTACAGGGACTTAGTTAAGAGTTAAAGTTTGGTTATACACACTATTGGAAGGAAATATAATGTACAGAAGCCAAAACAACAAATACAAACATTTCTGATTTGGCTTTGAATTGAGGTTTGAACATGGATTTTGAATATGAATGTTCCTAATATACTAAGGGTTCATAATGCTTCATAATACAAAATAAAGACATACAACAATTACACAATTCAAGAGTATGAAAACTTTCTGGCTATTTTTCCCTAAATGCCCATCCACTACCTTAACACACCTGCCCCTGCATTCTCCATAGGCACAATATCCTTTATAAAGACTGCTCCAAGTAATCACTTAAAGCAACACAGACTTTTCTTGGTCAAAATATTGGTTTTCTGCCGTCTTCCTACACCTTTTGAATAGTGTTGAGAGGTCCTATTTAGGTCTTCACAGACTTTGTAAAGCAGAGTGGGATGCTAAACCAGAATTTAATGTATTCAAAATGCATGGCTCAAATTTAGCTTTCATTTATCTGCAGATAAACAAGAGTAGTACATAGAGTATTGTTACATAAACTGGAAATCTAGTTAAAAGGAAAAAAATCTGACAATGATCATTGACATCATTATCATAAAATCCAGGAATTATAAAAGAAATAAAGTGAATTAAGAAAACTTTTTGATAAAAAGAATAAAATCTTTACCTAATACTTATCACATTGATAATTCACATTTGTTTGCTTCATTGTTTATCATTCTCCTCTTTTAGACTGTAAACACCGTGAAAGCAGAGACCATGTTTGTTTTATTCATGTATTTGTGTGTTTGTGTGCTTATATATATAATGTGTGCAGTCAAGTATCATGTACATATGTGTGTATAGTATTCTAGTAGTACACTATAAACTAGCATAAGTATTTGTTGACTTAATGAGTAAATGATACTAAATTCTAGTTTATGTGCATGTTTCTAATGCTTTCATCTCTTCAACAACAAATCCCCATCAGTCCCACAATGTAATGTCACTTAGAATGAATTCTCTCCAGAGCTTTTTATTTACTTTCTGAATTACTCTATCTAAAATATCCCATAGGCCTTCTTGAACAGATATGTAATGAAGTGTAAACTTGAAATTCTCATTTATTCATAGACTTTCCTTTTTTCTCAATATCTGTTCTTTGGCTTTAGGCATATATACTCATAAGTCAACACAGAAATGTTGAGTGTCTACAATGGGCCAGACAATGTGTTTGGCACTGAGAATACAGAGAGCTAGCTCTCTGTTTAGCTGGGAGACATCATTATAAATCAATAATATACCAGAGAGAGAGAGGGGGAGACAGAAATTCCCATGGAAGTATATGCAATGTGTTATGCAAGTTTGAAGAGAATGACTGTGCTTTAGGAATAAAGATGTGAGGTAAGAGAGACGTTCCACAGTGACTTTGATCAGAATCTTGAAGGAAGACTATAGGTTTTCACTGAATATGAGGAAGAACATTCCTTGTAAGCAGAGGAAAAAACATGTACAAAGGCAGCCTCCCCACCACTCCCTTCATTTAATTCTGCATCACTCATACTTAAAGGATCATAAAACCACCAAATTGATCTGGCCCACCAAAATGATTCTAAACTGCAAATCTCATCATTTCTCTCTGTTGCTTAATCTTGAACTCAACTCTCATAATGATGTTCAGAGTTTTTAATATAGCAAGAAGATCCTTCATAGTCTGACTCTTCTTATTACTTCAGTTTCTTCTCCTAATGACTCCAGCATCTATTTGTGACTATGTCTCAAGCATCATGACCTTCACAGTGGCCATGTCCTCACAGCCTGGAATGCTTTCCTCTCATTCTCCTCCAAACTAATTCCTACTTGCCTATTAAGACTAAACTCCAATCAATACATATTCAGGGAAGCTTCTGATGAGATTAGATGAACACATCATAGCACTCAACATACACCTTTTTTTACATTTATTGGACTGTGCTATTAAGTATGGTTTGTTGATTTGCCTCTTGCCCACTAAAGTTTATATACTTGTTGGCAACCATATTTCTTATCTCTGCTCACTTGTATAGGGCACCAGATATAGGAGTTAGTGAAAATAATTAATAATCTATATCCTGGAATAATTTAAATGATTCTCTAGTACTTTAAAGTTAATGCATTCCATATTTAACTGGCTATTAACTCTTTTGAAATCATTGAACATAAGAATTCAAAAGGACTTTAGGGTTATTTAGTGCAGTGTTTTTTATGACCATAACCCACAGTAAGAAATATCTTACATTACAGCATGGTATACATACATACTTATATATATCTGAGACAACAGTTCCACAGTATAATACTTAAGCTTACTACTTATTGTATAGAAAAAATATAACAAAATTAATATCAGAAATTATTTAATTACTGTTTAAGTGCAACAAAGGAAAAAAAAAAACAAAATTAGTAACCAAAATAAACAAAACTAGCTACATAATTTTCCAGAAAATGATTTCAAGGCCAATTGAAAGTGTCTGCATCATTTATTTTAGCATAAACTCTCCCCAAATTTTATAGATAAAAGAAGCCTTGAGAGATGACTGACTTATCCCGGCAAATGAGTGCAAAACTGGAGATGTAGGTCCCACCTAAATCTCATGCTGTTACTCTTTCCACAACACCACAGAGTGCCTTATCATAATGAATAATGCATTTTTGCATTATTCATTATTGCATTTAATGCATTAAAAATCTTAGCATTTTTGCTAAGAACCACATCTGGCTCATTCACTATTTGAGACTAGATCCCTTGGGCAAAATATCCTTGCCAGTGAATTCAGTTAACCCACTACTGACCTTCTTATCTGATCTCTGTGGCACAATCCATATATATATATATATATATATATATATATATATATATATATTTGCGATATAGCTCTGTTAAAAACAATACTGTTCTGATAAAACTGTTAAAAATAAAAATAAAAATAAACAATACTGGTCTGAAATTCAATTAGAAAGATCATTTAAGATTCTTAGAACTATAAACTCTGGATTCAAAGCTGATGAGGCTTCAAGGTAGAAATTTCATATTCTATAATAAGACTTCCAGAGTGGAAAAGTGAGTGACTGGAAAATATGATGCCATAAATTAGGAAGAGGAGAGCCAGGCTGACAGAAAGGCATACCACAGAATTCCAAAATAAATAAAAAGTTCTTTGCTAAATTCATTTAAACTGAAATTGTCAGCATATACTTATAACAATGTTTGTTAAAGCTAAAAGTAATTTTTTCTTTGCGTATTTTGTCCTTGACCTGTCTTTATCTTGGTAAATAAAAAAAAAAACAATTTCTCATGTTTAATAAGCAGTACAGGGAATATTCTATATCATGCTCAAATGTAAGGCTCCATGGGGAATCTCTATGCATGAAATGGATGTGGTACCAGTCTGTCTCAGTCTCACAGTTATTTGAGTAAATTAAGGACAGCAAGAAGACTTTTCATTTCAGAGTACCAGAGGTAACACGCCAAAAGCATTATATTTAATTATAGACAAAATCAAATGACTGTGCAATTATCATTACTACAAAATCATGATTAAGTCTGAAACATCAGTCAGTGCAGAATATGTGGGAAATTGGTGTCTATGGAGGGTCAAGAAGTTCTTTGAGAATCTAGGTTAGACTAAGCAGGGGTTTGAATGAAATCGCCATCAAATATCAGTTATTCATTCCTGAATATGTAAAATAATATCATGAATATTATATAAATGTAAGAACATACAACATTTCTTTACCTTAAATTCATTCGTTGATCAATTATGTCGGAGTTCTATGACAAATGTCATATAGACTAGATTTTGTCAATTTGAAATTATTTACACATGAATATTTTAATTAATCATTTGATTCATGAGCTATACAACAATTTGATTGCCATCATACTTTTGATTATTTAGAATTGAATAAATAGACTCCTTTAAATTTACACTTTCAGCAAATTCTTCAATAGGCAGAATATGACAAAAATTTATACCATACTATTGAACATACTCAAGAAATTAAATACATTAAAAATTTTATTCTTTGAAGATTAGGTTTTTCTAAATGTTTAAATATAATATGTCAACATGCTACTGCATATTTGTTCTATTTCTGCTTTTCTAACTGGCCTTTTTTGTTTGAAAGAATTCTTAAATTTCAAAAAAAAAAAAAAACTTCACACAAAAAACAATAAAACACATGAAAATCTTTTTTTTTTTTAACAGTAATCTCCACCAACCAACATCTGTACTGCCTGTCTCCAGAGCTATAAACGTGTCCTTATTGGTAGTTCCTACTGAGAAAAGCTGAGTACTTACGCATACATCATGTACCCAGGACTGGGGCAGCTCCTATTCAGGCACCATCTGAGCTGTATCAGCCAGGTCAGGGCTGGGAGTCTGCAAGATAATGAGATTTACTGGCAACAAGAAAGGAAACAAGTCTGGCAGGTTTAGTGACTGAGGTCTGCAGGCTTGATATACCCTGTTAAGAACATGATCAATTTTGTGCCAGCAGGTTCCATACAATGATGTAATTGTCAATACCTACATAGTGAAACTCCAGGCAGTGGAGGGCACATGACCTTGTAGCTGGTGATGATTCAGAAAGCCACACTGTTCAGGTTGGAGAGGTATGATCAGCATTGAGGTGTGGCCCCAATTTGTTTTAAAAAACAAAACAAAACAAAACAAAACAAAAACACAAGTAAAGTGCATTGAAGGCATTTCTGAATTCATTATTAGAATTATTTCATCTCTTCCCTGTGAGGGAGCCATAAGATGTGGTTGAGTGGAGACACAATGACCAGGAGAATCTGTGCCACCTTGATAACATGACCAGGAACCAGCTTCTTAAGTTCATTGGAAATTATTTTCCTTATGAGCAAAATGGCAGGATTGTATTAGGTTTCTAATAACTGTCCATTTTAGCTCTAAGGACAACAGATTCTATATAAAGAATTCACCCACAAAAACACTAAAAAAGGATAGTAAAAAAATTTCAACAAAAACTCTTTTCTCCTTTCTTATTGTTAGTAATTATTCCCATATTAGGTTTGCAAATTCCCCAGTATTTATAAATAGTCCCTTTAAATAATTGTGTTCATCTTCAGAGATTTTACTCTGAATACACAAACTTTTAATAAAAATCAGTAAAGCTACAGGATAGATATTGCAATTTTAAGAGCTATTTATAAGTACTCAGAACCAGGATATATTAAAGACAAAAAAAAAAAACTATAAACAAGCATGCTCGTTGCTCATACAAGATACCTTTATCTAAAATGATACAAATATAACATAAATCTAATCTTAACATTTTCATAATAATATTCTTGTAGGGAATTAATATAATATATTTACCAAGACATTTTATAAAGAAAAAACTGAGGCAGATTTTCAGTTTACATAATAGTAGATTTTCAGTTTATATAATAATGGACAATATAACAAAAAAGATATGACAGTGTAATTTGGATTAGGAATGAAAATGTCTACATTGAAGACTGTAAGTTAAAATAAATTCCTTGGAGTAAAGACATTTTCAAAAATAAAATAATTATAAAATCTGACACAAAGGTGAAATATTTTATTAATTTTAGTATGTACGTATATACCATTTTAATTGTTTTTCTATATATTATATGTAATTGTATTTATGCTAACTTGAAATTTAATAGGGTACAAATTTGCTTTTAAAATAGTTTTTATGTTTACATTAAAATATTTCTCATTACTAAATTAATATTCTCACAATTCTTACTTGTTAAAATTCATAAATGTATTCTCAGCCCTTTATATTAGTAGAAAATAATACAGCATAAAATACAGTCTGTGACTTAAGTGGAGGAAATTATGCTCTATAAGAAACATGTCCAAGTAAGTAAATGAGCCAGCTTTAAGGGTTCTTGGACAAGAAATGATGTGTATGTATTTTTTCTCCTAGTTTAGAAAACCAGCATTTTCATGTTGAACCATAGGATCTGGGGGAAAATTTTAAAAGATACTCTGGTATGTCTTTCAATCATATTTATATAAAGATTGCAATAGATGCTATCTTATTTTTTAAAGCTTCTCAAAACTAGAGGTTCGACAGTTTCCCTGAAGAACCTTCCCTGCTATGCAATTTCTATGAATTATCTTTGATATGGTTTTAAATGTTTTGTACCTTTGTTTTTGTTTTTGTTTTTTTCCCTTCCTTCTGCTTTGAGTGAATATGTAAAATAACACTATTTTATTCCCTGGGGCAGCGTCTTTACTATGATAAGGTGGCAGTACAACAGACTCCTGAGCAAGATGTATGGATTTGGTTTCTGGTACTCCCACTAATTGGGTAAAATTGGGACTGTTTTTAAGCTTTTTATATTTTAGTTTCTCCTTCTGTAAAATAGTGATAATACTTGAATCTAGTTTAAATGAGACAATAAACATAAAGTACTTAAAATAGTGCCTGGCACATAACTAAGCCCTTAAAATTGTTAGTTTATTCTCTTAACTTTCTTTTTTCCTTTCTTCATAGAATTAGCTTATATTGCTAAGTGTTTTCAATAGACCTCAAAAGTTGTATTTTACAAACCTTCCTATCTATGTGGTTCTCTTCTCAGCAATATACTGTTTATTTTGCTGTAATTGTGATAAATAATTAAAAGCATTGATCTGTCCAAGTCTAATCAATGTAGGATATGAAGATTTGAAAATAAACATTCTCTAAAAGACTTACAATGCTATCAACTAATTCTGGGGCTTAGTGAGCATTAGAAATTTGTACTGAGGTTTAGCCAGCATTAGCAATTTGTACTATAGAAGGGAAATTACTTTATATGAATTTTATTTTACTGCATCTTAGCACTCTCAGACACATGTTACCACATGTGGGCAGGCACCATACTGGTTTCTATTGGTTGCACTGTTGATTGGTTTATTATCAGTCAAAAGACACTTAATAAGTGTATGATGCAAAACATTAATAAGGAAAAGTCAATATTAAGATGTCATTACACCAGGACATCAAGGGGAAAGTTAAGACACTCCCAAATTGATCAGTTGCTTCAACATTGGAAATAAAGAGAATAGGAAAGATACATCGTAGGATAGACTCTGTAATAGGATTGTGCAAGCTTTTCCTGTAATTGTACATTTTATAGCAAATTAATTAAATTTAAGAATTTATTAAATAAATGAGGTAACCACAAAGAAATATTAACCTCATATCCACTACTATAGTAGCCCAAAGTTTGAAGGTTGACTCAAGTTTTGCCTTGCACTTACAAGGCAATTACTGTACTTCTTTTCCATTGATAAAAGAACTTAAAGGAAATTAGTGCAGGATCACATCTTCCCATTTGTGAGCACCAGCAAAGGATGCTTACATGGAAGGAGACCACCCTCCAGGAAGACCATGATTCCCATGGTTTAAACTGGATGCATCATAGGCCTCAGGAAAAGGAGACCAAATTTCTCTAATATATTGCAGAAATATGATTTGTGCTAGAAAACTGAAGTAACAAAACATGGTGCCACTCACTGTAAGATCAGTTCATCTCTATGGATCACTTCCATGTGCTCATTAAATTCTGGGGCTGTGAGAAGAATATGTTATTTATGTGCATCTATTTTTTTTAACCTCAAAGAGTAGAATTGGGAGTAGTTCAAGCCAATGTTCAAGCCAATTTTTTTCCTCCCATCCTAATTCCTTCTTCTAGAAAACTCTCAATTTTAAGCAAAATATATATTTCACATAGCTGACATTTCTACTATGAATATGAATAGTCTAATTACTTCAATATAATCATTTTTAAAGTTGTGAATATTTTCTACTATCCCTCAAATATAAAATTCTAAATTTGTTTTCCTGCTGATAAATATCTGTAAGCAGTTTAAACAATTTATCAGTTTCAGGCAGTACAGTGAAACTAAGAACTAACTTTGAGCTGGATGCAAGGATGGAGGGAGGGAGGGATGGACAGATGGACAGATGAATGGATGGATAGGTAGATAGATAGACAGAGAGACCAATAGATATTTCAGTGTTGGACTAGGTCCAGAGTCCAAGTTATGTTTCAATTAGAGTAATTAAAATTATTGTAAAAATTTGCCTATATGTATGCATGTGTATTTTTCTGAGGAAAGGTTTATTGCTTTCATCAAATTCATCATAGGTTCTATGATACATAAGAAATTTTAAGAACTACTGACACAGATGATCTCTGAAGTCCTGTTTATTTATTATAACACTTTCTTCTGTGTACAGGACCCAAGGCTACACTAATCTGATACTCTGATAATTCTTAGTTGCTTGAAATCCCAGGGAAAACTGTTTATGAAAGACTGTTCCTCTATGTGGAAAAAACTTATTTCCAGATTTTCAGGGCCATTTTGGTAATATAAATTCATTATATAAAACCTTGTACCATTGGTTTCCTTCTTTCTTTCCTTTCTCTCCCTTTGTCTCCCTCTTTCTTTCTATACAAGAAGCTGCACTAGTTTCTACAGATAAAAACCCATGCCCCAGTCTCTAGAAGAAGCAAGAAGAAAAGTGAGAAGAGAAGGAGTAGAAAAAAAGCAGAAAAAGTAAGAGGATGAGAAGGAAAAGGAGGAATGTAGAAACAGGAGGAGAAGCAAAAGCAGGAGAAGGAAGAAAGGAAGAATCCAATCTAGATCAGAACAGAACTATTATCTTGGATATATGGTTAAGAGTTTTTACAAAATCTTTAATGAGAAGGAAATGAATTTTTCATTAGGATTTCTTCATATATCTTACATGGTTGCACATTTTTAGGTTCAAATTATTGAGCAGCTATCTGTATCATACTTATCCCAGAACATCTGCTTATCCAAAAAAAAATCATTTTAACATCTTTAGAAATTCTCAGATTGAGAATCCTTCTAGATTAAACAGTATTTATTGAACATGTGGTAGGGGATAGCCCCAGTGCAGCCTGTCATCTTTCCCTGGACCCACAAATAAACCCTGTGCTCTGGATGGCACTAGCCCAACTCCTAGGATGGGTGATGAATGTGGCTGACTCCCGTCTCAGGTGTGCCTAGAGATAAAACTAGGAAAGTCCCTAGTACATTCCTCCCATCTTGTTCTGAGCATTTGTAAACATTCATTGTAGACATTCAATATGTTTTATGGGTATGCTTTATGACACACACACACACACACCCTCTCCAGGGGGTATATCTGTTTCAGGGGGCACAGGCTGGGCTGGTCACGGGCTGGGGGGAAAGAGATCCTTCCACTATGGAACAAGACAGGTGTGCTAGGGACCTGCTGGCATGGGGGTCTGACACCCACTAATGAAGCTAACAATTCTCTGTCTCTTCCGTATGTAAGGTATCATCTTCCTCTCAGTGTTTGCGGGTGAGTTCTACTTTTGCTGATGCTGTGGATTCCTGCAAAGCTTGGAATGAGCTCGGACCTTAGGACTGCTGTTGCTGATAGCAGGCAATGTTTTGCTCTTGCTAACCTCCAAGCCATGAGATCCTTTCCCTAGAGGTGTAATGGACGTTCGTCTCTGACTGATAGTTTGGCATAGCAAGCAGGGTGCCAACAGTTTGGCAGTCCAACAAAACACTATGGAGGCAACTAAGATTGTGGCTAGCTGACACAGTGCGAAAAACACTAGCTAAAAACCAGAAAGTGACCTAGAATACTGGTTACAGCGATGCACCAACTTGATGAGGGCTCCTAACTCCAGAGGGGCCGTATACTTGGTGAAACTGGGAGTCGGCATTCTGAAACGAGTGAGTAAGCTGGCTGGAAGACCCACAGCCGCGCGGCGGGTTGGGGAAGCCAGGGTTCAGCGTATGGAGACCAGCTGGCTGTTTTAAAAAAAAAAAAAAAAAAAGAGAGGCTCCAGTAGCAATTGTGGGAACCACGCAGTAAAACACAGCAAGAGGGGGCTGGGCTGGCCTCTTGCTGTCTGGCCGGGAAGATAACCCGCAGCAGATACCCTTGGGTTCGGGGGAACGGAGGGGAGAGCCGGAAGCAGAAAGAAACCCTGCGGCTAGCAGCTAGCCCCCAGAGGGCTGGATAAACTCCTGCCCGGAGCTGTGCCCACAGTCCAAAGCCCCGCCAGTTGTCCCGGAGCTGGGAAGGAGGAACGGTGCAAGGAGGAGGGGCTGAAATGCCCCGCTTGGCCATTTTTGCTTCGGTCTGGGAGTGCGCTGCCGCACGGCCTGGCAGCCCGGGCCTTCCCTTGTGGGACAGCATGCATTGATGACGTAGCACAGCCTTCCCTTGGCTGAGCTACTGGAGGAGCGTGGCTGGGAGGGGGGATCCGCTCGGAGAACCCAGGGACGCTACGCCAAGTCCGGTGGTTTATGGATCAGTGAGAGAGAGAGGCTGGGGCTGAACTGAAATGAAGGCTTAGACTTTTGTGGCGGCCTTGAATCTCCAGGATCCTGGGGGATTTGAACATTAGAACTGACCTTCCTCCCTGGCTACCCGTACACATGCCCCACATTCAGGGTGGACAGCTCCAGCAACACACCCAAAAACTGAGTTCTCCAGCTGAACCCACAAGAATCATTTCCCCACACAAAGCAGAAAAAAGGTTGAGAACTGACTCGAGGGATATAGGTGACTCACAGACGCCATCTGCTGGTTAGTTAGAGAAAGTGTGCATCACCAAACTGTGTTCCTGAAAAATTAGATCGATATCCCTTTTTCTTTACAACTTGAAAGAGCCCTATCAAGCAAAACAAATGCCAAGAGTCCAAAAACAACAGAAAATCTTAACGCATATGATAAAACCAGAAGATATGGAGAATCCAACTCCAAACACACAAACCAAAATTTCGGAAGATACAGTATACCTCGCAAAATTAATCAAAGATCTACAATCAAGGAATGAAAACATGGCAAAGGATTTAAAGGACATCAAGAAGACCATGGCCCAGGATATAAGCTACATAAAGAAAACCCTAGAAGAGCATAAAGAAGACATAGCAAGAGTAAATAAAAAAATAGAAGATCTTATGGAAATAAAATAAACTGTTGGCCAAATTAAAAAGACTCTGGATATTCATAATACAAGACTAGAGGAAGCTGAACAACATCTCAGTGTCCTAGAAGCCCACAGAACAGAAAATGAAAGAACAAAAGAAAGAATGAAGAAAAAAATCTAAAAAATCGAAATGGATCTCAGGTATACGATAGCTAAAATAAAACGTCCAAACTTAAGACTTATTGGTGTCCCAGAAGGGAAAGAGAAGAGTAAAGGTCTAGAAAGAGTATTCAAATAAATTGTTGGGGAAAACTTCCCAAACCTTCTACACAATATAAATACACAAAGCGTAAATGCCTAGCGAACTCCAAATAGAATAAATCCAAATAAACCCACTCCAAGACATATTCTGATCAGACTGTCAAATACTGAAGAGAAGGAGCAAGTTCTGAAAGCAGCAAGAGAAAAGCAATTCACCACATACAAAGGAAACAACATAAGAGTAAGTAGTGACTACTCAGCAGCAACCATGGAGACGAGAAGGCAGTGGCACGACATATTTAAAATTCTGAGAGAGAAAAATTTCCAACCAAGAATACTTTATCCAGCAAAACTCTCCTTCAAATTTGAGGGAGACCTTAAATTTTTCACAGACAAACAAATGCTGAGAGACTTTGCTGATGAAAGACCTGCTCTACTTCAGATTCTGAGGGGAGCCCTGCTGGAGGAGAGACAGGGAAAGGAGAAAGAGATACAGAGAATTTTAACAGACATATATAGTACCTTACATCCCAAATCACCAGGACACTCACTTTTCTCTAGTGATCACAGGTCTTTCTCGAGAAGGGACCATAAGCTGGGACATAAAACAAGCCTCAAGAAATTAAAAAAAAAAAGACATTGAATATACTCAAAGCACATTCTCCAACCATAATGGAATACAAATAGAGGTCAATAATTTTTGAACTGTAATTCCACTAGTTACTTCCTACATGATATAAAATACACAAACTCTAAGGACAAATCAGTGGTTTTGAACTCAATGTAAAATATGTAATTTTAGACAACTATATAAAGGTGGGGGAATGGAGGAGTATAGGAACATAGTTTACGTGCCCTATTGAAGTGAAGGTGGTATCAAAGAAAAACAAGATTGGATATGGATTTAAGAGGTTAATTTTAAGCCCCACAGTAAACACAAAGAAATTATCAGAGAATAAAACCATAGAGATGAAAAGTAGAGTTTGGGTTAAGAGAAATGGGGGAAGGGGCAATGGGGAGTTAAGAAATGAGTGTAGGGTTGCTGTTTGAGGTGAAGGGAAATTTCTAGTAATGGATGGTGGGAAAGAGAATTACAACATTCTAAACGTGATTAATCCCACTAATGAAAGGCTAGGGAGGGGATGGAATGGGAAGATTTAGGCTGTATATATGTTTCCACAACTGGAAAAAAAAAAAAGTCAGTCTAACTAGATGACAATTAAATACTAAGGATGAACTTGGATGGGACTGGAGGATAGAGGACAGGTGGTTCAAAGGGACACAGTTGAGACATAAAGAAAAGGAAATATAGAATGTAAGCTTTGTATCATTGTTGAATCTCTTGTACTTCTTAGCTGCGCTTAATGGGATTGCATAAAAGAATGTTCTTGTTCATGGGAAGTGTATATGTGAATTATAGTGTATGTTCAAGGATGTGTGCAGCTTGCTCTCATATGTTCAGAAGACAGAGCAATAGATGATGGATGATAGATAGGGAGGAAGGGAGGGAGGGAAAAAATAGCGATGTGACAGCATGTTAAGGCTGATGGATTGAGCTATCAGGGGAGGGGTGTCAGGGTATGAAGGAATTCTGTGTATGGGGTTAGTATTGTTTTTGCAACTGTTCCTATAACTTTGAATCTATTTCAAAATAAAATTAAAAAAAAAAACTCTATGTTGTATGTAGAATCCATGAAATATGTTAATCCGGTAGTTTAAATATATGTGTTTATAAAGGAAACTAATGAGCAAACAATAAAAACAGCATGGTGATATCTTTGAAATTATATCACAGAAATCACCATACATATTCCAATTTCAGCAAATTTTATCATGGGGAGCTCTGTCAGAAGTCATTCCATTTATTCTGCAGAAAAGATATATAGCACAGTCTTAAAAGTTCTGGTTTGGACTAGAAAATCTAGAGTTTTGAACCCAGAAATGTCAGCTTTTTAGCTATTTATCCCTTATTAAGTCACCAAATGTTTAAATCTAATTTCTTCAAGTGTAGAAAATAACTAATTCTAAATCCATAGACTAATATTACAGATTATATCAGATGATGAATTGAAAGAATTTATTGCAGTACTAATAAATTTTGGTGACAATCATGAGAACATTTACATCTTGCAAAGTTCTGAATATACAATAGCTTTTGTCATGAAAATTTTCACTGGTATTTTATAAATATTTTGGCTAACCTCATTCCTAAACAAACAGCTAAAAAAGGAAAAAGAGCACTTCAGTATTTGGTCATAGCAAAAAGTAAAATATTGCTATAGAATTAAGCGGTAGAAAAAAGTTCACGTGAGCATTGAAGAAAATTTGGAAAATATTTTAAACTATTAAAGAATATAAGAATATCTTAACCATTTCTGAGAGTTCTGTTCATGGCCTTCTAGATTAATCATATGTACATATTACAAACATATATAAATTTGTCATCTCCTATTTTATTTATATTTTTTGCAGCTTTTGTTTTCCACTCATCATTATAAACTTTGGTTATTCCTTTGACAGTTAAATTTGGGAGATGAATGTTTTCCTGGAATATGAGTTAAATTAACAATCCCAATCTGCAATGCTTTAAGCACTGAAGTTTTTAAAATTCATCAGAGTAAATATCTGCATGCAGTTATCTTTCTTCTTTGTCTACCTTAACCATCTGAAAACCCTACCATTCAGTGATGTATCAACAAAGATTCAGTAATTATTATTTCTTTGTGTAGTTCTGGTATGATTAAAAAAATCATTGCCTTTTGCCTGATTATAAAAGTATATATTCTTAAAAACAAAATTTTGAGTTAAATTCTTAGTTCATTTGTCTTAAGAATTTTAACAGAGAAATGTTGCAAATCCAAGAATTGATAATGAATCCAAATTTTGTTTTATCTCGTATATTTTCATTAGCTTGTTTGCTGATATTTCCTTTTAAAAATGTATCTATGCTATCTGGAATTTCAGTTTAAATTTTCTATACTATACAAAAATATCTTTAAATTTAAATTTAATGTTAAAAAATTAAATGTCAGAAAATTAAATGTGAAAAAATTAATGTTAAAAAATAAATTGAATGTTAAAATATGATAAATTTAAGTTTAAATTTGTATTTAAACTTAAGCAATGATTATTAGATATGGTTTTCCCTTCAAGTTAATTGCAGTCTTTTAATTTATATTAAGTATTTCTTCATAAAATTATATTTCTTCATTTTTTTAAATAAGTTTTGAAAGATGTAAATTAATCCAACCTCTATTGTAGGACTGAAATATTAATGAATTCTCAGAAATTCATCACCGCTAATCTAATCAAAATTTAAAATATGCATTATTTTCCTCTACATCACAAATTCAAGTAAAACTTTTGACTTACCATATATGATATTCAAATAAAATACTATATTAAAATTGAAAAAAAAAACACTATGTGCCAAGCAGTACACTAATTTCTAAGTGCACTGTAACAAAAGAGATTAATTTCTGCCTGCAATGACATTACAGTTGAGCAAAGGCAAATATTAAGCAAATAACCATAGTAAAGAATGTCATGACAGAAGTAGAAGTAGAAGGTGCTATGGGAGCATATTTGACTACTACAGTGAAGATTACTGGGTTCAGAGATGCCAAACCAGCAACATTATGTGTGAGTAAATATTCACACACAGTTTTATTTCATCCTATATTTGAATTAGCTTAATTTAAATATTACTGACCTTTCATTTCACATTATGCCTAACAGGATACTCTTTACTCTCTGTAAAACCCTTGTGTGGCAGATAAGAATATGAATCTAGAGAATATATTATAGACATATCTAATTTATTTAGTTTCATAGTTCCTCAGACTAAGTCTTAGCCCCAATTCAATGGTAAGGAAAGAAAGGAAGAGAGGAAAGTATGAAAGAAACTTCACCCAAGGCTTTCTTATAGATATTGGGTATAGATAATATTTCTGGAAACAGAAATACAGGTGTACTAGTGTTAAACCATATTTACAGCTTTAAATTATGGACTGCTCTCCCAATATTCTTTCAACTCATGATTATTTCACATCGTTTTAGGTATTACAGCTCCTTAAACTCAATAATTCCAACACCTATGCTATTGGTCAAATCATTTTAATTCAAAATTTAACTTTTCTGGTACTTAAAGTAAAACAGGTTTTTGTTTGTTTGTTTGTTTTTCTAAAAAAAAAACTATGTTTCTGGGGAGGAAAGTGTCTCTTCGAAATTTCATGTTTCGCTAGTAATTCAGTATACACTAAGAAGAAATTTAGAAAAGATATCTTTGATATGGTGAGCAGATTAAGAAGCATTTTGGTCTTTCCTCTTTAGTAAATAATACGGAATTAAGAAATGACTCCCAAATTGAGGATTTTCAGATACCCAATTTTATAGAATTTTATAGAATTTATATAGGACTGTGTGTCATTTTCTTCTTGTTCATTTTTTTCAACTATGATCTAATGTGTTCCAATATTTACCAAGTGATGTATTTAAGGACTCCATCACACCTCATTCACATTTTCATGGGATTCATTTCTTGAGTCACTCCAAGTTTTCTAATCTTTTAGATTAAGTGATTAAATAGTCTAATATTACCCATCCATAAATTATTAGACTTTGGTGGAATGCTATGATTTTCAGGGAAAACACAGCTTCAAATTACATAAATAAACAATGATGTGCAGCTAAGTTTAGTCTATTTGGGCTATTAAGACAATATGAGGAATGAAAGTTGGAAGAGTATCAGGGATCTTTTCAAAGTTTAATTTCACTCTTAATTTTTTAATTTAAAAAAGGTATTTCTACAGATTGATATAGTTTATGAGAGTCAATCTGTGAATAAGGGTGTGAGAAAAGACATAAAATAACATGAGCTATTATGGCTGAGAAATCTAAGATGGAGTTGGGAGGCCATTCATAAAATTACTCTTATGCACATTTCAGCCAGATATCACAAACTGCCAAGGTTTGTAAAACAAAAAGCATTATAATAATGTTTCTGAGGACATCTGGATACCATGGAGTACCTGCAAGATAAAGAAATCAGTAAACTTGTCTAACTTGAAAGACATTTGTAAAGCCCCAAATATCCACCAATGGTAATTCTTTACAAACAACTTATGTAATCTTCTTTTTCTTTAAAAACCCTTGCTTGAAAAACCCCAAGATGGGGCATATTTTGGGTTGGTACCTGAATCAGATGCTGATTCATGAAATTGAATCAATGCTCCCTGAATTGCAAATCTAAGTTCTCAAATAAGTTCTTTTGTTGCCTTGCAGCTCAGCTTGTTATTTCTCAGTCAACACATGGAATAAGGGAAATATTTACCTCCAGTAGCAATTTGTTGAGTGAAATCATCAATATCCTCATTAATATTTAGGGCGCTTTGTTTTTGCAGTTTAATAAATTGAGATTGGATTGATGCCTGGAGCCCAGAAGGCAAAGTGACTGGCCCTGCTAACACAGTGCATAGTCGTGCTTATTGCATTTAAGCTAAATTAAACATCTAGGAAATATGGCCTGTTTTGAGAAATGTTAAAGAACCACTTCTAAGGACAAGCTTTGATTTTTCCCAATTTACTTCAAGTTTTTGACATTTAGAGTACATCTAGACTCATCTGTTACAGCATTTTCAAAGAGCAGTGTTCATATTTCAGAAGGAGAGTTAGGAAAAAATTGATCACCTGAGGCATGGGGAAAATTACTAGAACTTCTTTTTATATGTATTTTTATCTAAAGAATATTAAGATCAAAGGAAACTCATTATTAATGTTTAATACTTTAATTGACATTGGCATCTTCGTTCAGCCTTGGAAGTCAGATTATATGTCATATAAGATATCTCTGAGGAAACACTAGGGGTTCCATTAGATGAAGGAATTGACAGTGACAGCATGAATTGTTGGCTTGCTTTCATCAAATTTTGATGTATTGGAATTTGTGCATATCTGATTAAATGAATTATTTATGAATAAAATTATCTAGTTTTAGTTAAACTCACAAAATGATAAGGGCCTTTAAAAGATTTGGAGAAAGAAAATATAGATTAAAGATAATACAAATTTTTTTAAGGCAGAGCTGACAATAATTCTACTCTTAGGACTGGCTGTTCATCAACTGCGTAATACTGTTAAACATGATAGCCAAACCAGAGATGACAATAACACTGTTCTCATATAACATATTCACATGTTAATATTACATATAACATATCAATATGATATAATAAATATTAATGAATTATGTTAACAGAAATGTTTTATACAGTTAAAAATAAAAAGTATGTTAAATGTTTTACTTTTATATCATCCTTTTTAACTCCTATTTTTGTACAGGTTTCATGATACATTAAAGTATATTAGTAGAGCAGTTTAAGCATATAATTTATAAATTAATAAACATAAAATAGTAATGCATGCCTAAAAAATAATTCTTTCTAAATTGGTGACCTATATGTTCATAAGGCAATTCTTTTGCTATAAATGTTTTTTGTCCTTTTTGACATGTGTCAAGTCTGAGTTCCCAGGCATTGAACTTATGAGGCTGTAACGCTATTGAATATTGTTATAAAAATTTTCACATTGTGATGGGGAAATACATGGTTGCACTTGTGTGTAACTTTTCTGCTTCCTTTGAGCCACAGACAGGAATTGGTTATGAATTTATAGTGTATGAGACAGAGTAATATTCTTCATTAATCATGTTTATGTAGAAACTGCCTAATAGTATTTCTCCAAGATGTTCAGATAACTGTTTCCACTGGAATGAGTTTGGCTACTCGTATCTCAATTACCTGATAATTGAAGAATTTTAGACAAGTGAAGACTCATGTTTTGTCCCATAATACAAAGAGTGAATCATAATCATTCTCCAGTATACTGATGCCACAATTATATATTCAAGAATTTTTTGTACTGTGTGCTACACAGACACATAATTAACTTAATATGGTGCTCTTTTTCTCTCCATATTTATCTCTTCTCCTTATTTGTATCTTGTTTCCTCTTTATCTTTGTAAGATATGTTTAAAAATTGGAAACTGTTGAGTAAAAATAATAAACAAATAGAAGTTTGACCTTGTGGGAAGGATTAGCTTTCAAAGAAGCATTTGAAAAAGCTCATGACACCTTTAAATAACAGAAATAATACATCAATACAGCCAGCCTCTAAAAAATAAATATTACAAATACATCTAAAGGCCCTCAGATTAATAATCACTATCCTAGTCTCTTCTGTCTCCCAACATCCCCCATAGTTAATGATTACCATTGTTTTGGTTAATACCACTTCCGAATGAGAAAGCATGAGCTATGACTAAGATCTACTAACATTTTCCAGTGTGCACTTTCAAAAAATTGATAGACGTTTCTGTTTTGGAATCAAGCAGACTGAGATAAACTCTTCTTTCCCAAATGATATGTACTGAGTGAAACAAACTAGCCCACTTTATATTCTTGTATTAAAGATATCTGACTCACTCTGAAAGAAACAATGCGTCAAACTGATCAACACAATGTGAACACCCCAGTTTGGATTAAATCCAGAAAGACTGCTTTGTGACACAAACACAAAATGAGCAGAGATTTTTTTTTTCATAATTTGTTAATTGAAGGAAGCCCCTATGTATAGTTAAGTTTACACAATCACCTCCTTTTCCACTTGGTAAAGCAAGTGAGCAATTATTTCCCATGGCCAATCATTCTTGTCTGCTATCAAAATGACAGCAGGTAACAAATAACAGCAGTGAAATATCTGATATAAGCAGTTCTAAATTGAGTGTAATAAAGTAAAACTCTGAGATGTCTGAATACCAACAAATTATTATTATTTGTAATTGCTATTTAAGTTTGCCAACCCAGGCATTATGAAGTTATTGTGGAAAATAAGATCCTACAATACAATCATAGGTGTGTATATGTATGTAGTGGATATGCAGATCAATATGTACTAACCACAGTAAAAATTTATTTACATCACTGTATAGTACATACATACATATATTTATTTCACAAAACAGTCCTCACCTTTACTACTAAGAGGTCATGGCACTGACTGACAAATATCACTTTAATTTGATAGATACTTAAACATCCAAGTTAAAACTACTAAGAAATTGTCCTAGAATAAATTAGGTAGTCTTCCTGGGGTCCTGTTATCTAAATACAATTCAAAATTGAAAAGCTAAACTAGACCTCTAATACTGAGGGATAGAAATAGAAATCAAGGAGTTGATTTACTTTCTTTGGCATCCTACACTAGTAGACACAGACAGCAGAGAAAAGAGTAGACCAGAGTCAATACCCAGGCTGAGGTGTGGACAGCCCCCAAAAACTTCTCCCTTTGGCTTTTTGGAGGTTCTATTATCAAATATGACTCCATCCTGAGTACTATCTCTCACATTCTCCCCCACCCCTACATCTCCTCAACTAAACACATGCCTATTACTCTCATTGAATCCCAGTTAATCTTGTATTCCATTCCAAATTCACATGCCACTTAAATTCACTAATCTCCATCTCTTTCTAAACCATGTGGATTTTTCCTTCCATCTTCAGTGAGTGTACTAATTCCTTAGTTACCTTTCTTGCATCTAAGCACAATTCAAGTACATCACTGGAGGAATTACCCTATGTTCATAATTCATGAATGAAACCAGTCATGGTGCATTGTTGGCTGGTCAGAATTTCCTCATAAAAACTATAGTTAGATGCTTAATTAGCAGCAAGGTGAGAAGTTTATGTGTAAAGACTCATGTCAAATATTACAAATTATTCTCTCTTATCTACTTTTCAGTTATACAACTTCTAGAAATTTATTATAAATAGACTAAAATTTTATCAAATATACTTAGGTAAAGATTTAAGAGGTGATTTATTATTAGTTTTATATCCCCCCCCCCCCCAAAAAAAAACCATACAGTTAATTTATATCAAGTGTGAAGATGAGCTTAGGTATTGTAGGGATTGATTACAGATTAATATGCATGCTTTTTTTACTAGCTAATGTTTATCTAAGCTACCATTTTCTCTGAGCTGTGTTTTATCTCATTGTTAAAATAAGTGCTTTAAATATTATTTAACAGTTTTCTATATGCTAGTGATAATATGATATAGCAGGAAATTGTAAAATGGCATTTAACTGTTGAAAGACTGGTAGATAGAAACACTATTTGCAGATGCTGTGATTTACTACATAGGAAATTCAAGCTAATGAACAGGAAGAAAACTGATAAACTAATAAAGATTTCCTTTTAAAAGATTTACTTTTTAAAAAAGTAAATAGACCAAATTTTAAAAATTGATTTATCCGGTTTGGCCAATTTTAAGCAATAATAAAATCATTCCATTCACTAGAACAAAAATTACATAACTAGGAATAGCCTTAAGAATTGTACAAGATCCATATGAAGAAAACTATACAATTGAGAAGAAAAAACACTGCAAAGACATGCACAAAAATATTACCAAAGAGAGGAATGCTTATTTATACAGGGTTAGAAGGATGATTTTTTGCATGAAAAATGGAAATATACAATTATTTAATAAATTTAATGTTTTTTAAAATGTGAAAATTTGTATTAGGATTGAGGATGGGGGATGGAAGGTGTAGAGAAGAGAAAGAAGGAAATGTGGGGGAAAACAATAAAATAAAGAAAAAAAAAAATAAGAGAAAGAGAAAGTGAGCTTAGAAAAGCAGAAAAAGTGTCCCAGAGAAACCATGAGAAGGAACATAGGAAATTCTAAATATTGCAATACTCAAATGCCCCTTGAGGTATTAACTTTAGAATGTTCTTAGCTCATGGCTCTTCAACTGCTTTTTATCTGTAATCTCTCAGAGGTTCCATTCTAAATAGCAATATTACCTAAATAATCACAGTAAAACATATATATTCTCTGAAGTGTGGTAGCAGTAACTGAGGTAGTACTACATGGAAAATCAAGTCAAAGTTCCAAATGTCCTTCTCAGCATTTAATCTGTCCATCTCTAACTTAATAGCTCAAAACATTTACCTAATAAAATTGGGCCCCCTAGTAGACTGAAGAAATGAGTGGGAAGTTTCAAAGGTTACTGACTTACATCTATGGAATAACTGTATCATTCTGACTCAAATAATTTACATGAAGATCTGAGATTAACAAAGCAGAAAGTTGGGATCTGGAGGGAATAAATAGCAGTATAATAAAAAGAGTATTTGACTGGGAATCCAGATTCTAGTCCCTGATTAGTCACAGTCTGACCTTGTTTATTATCTATACTTTTCTAGGCCTCTGTTTCCTCCTCTATCAATAGAGTTTGACTACATTGTCTCTGGTGTTTTTTTCGATTATTAAAAAAAATTATGCTTCCATGATTTTAATCACCTGATCTATGACAAACCTGAAACTGTTTGTAGTTTGGTCTAACAGAGTCCTGAACATCAAAATATATATATTATTAGAGATCCTCAATATGATTGTGGAAATGACTAAAATATTAAAAGTCTGGGGCCAGGAGATAAGCACTAATTAAAACCAAACCAAAAATACCCCCAGAGCACTAGCATTATACTTTATGAGGCTTCTGATCTTTACAGTCATTGGATGCATCTTCATTGTCTTAAATGTATGATGGATTGAGTCACTGAATGGAAAAAAAAAAAAAAAACAGCTGACATTTTTGGCAGGCTTATATGTTTTTATAAATCTAACTTCGTAGCTAATAAATTAATACCTTAATGTTAGACAGTTCTGTTAAGTCTGACTTCTCTCTTGTGAAGAATTAAACTAGTACTCAAACTTTTGGGTCTCAGGACCAATTTATATTCTTCAAAATTATTTAGGACTCCAACAACCTATGGTGTATGTGGTCTATCCAATCAATTTACTATGTTAGAAATTAAAACTAAGAAATGTTAAATATTTCTTTATGAATTTTTAAAAATAAGAATAATAAACCCATTACATAAATAACATATTTTATTGAAAAATAACTATATTCCCCCCCCCAAAAAAAACTTTGTCTCATTTTAAGTCTGCTCCTAAATTCATGGTATTTCAATGTTTTGTTTTGAACTATTAAAAGAAAATTCACCCTCACACAGGTGCATGGTTGGTGAGAAGGAGTATTTTAATAGCTTTTTCAAATAATTTTGAATCTTCTTTGATACAACCCCAACATTTGACAAGTGGTAGTTTCATAAAGGTAGTTATAACGTGGATTCTGAAGCCACATCAATGAAATGTTTGTACTTTGTTAACTAAACTCCACTGGTATCTGTCATCCTCTAAGACGTTGAATGGATCTTTTACTATGCATGGTTTTATAATATCATGGATTGGTCACTTGTAAAATATTGGTTCTGAATTTACGTAGTCATTTGGATCTTCCAAATGTTGACGAATTTCATTATACAATATCAAAAATATTCTTTAATATCAACCCAATCTCGTCAGGAAATTCTTGTAAGTGTTGGGAAGCTGTCAAATTCACAGGGGAGGATTCAAGTTTTTGAAAATTCTAATTTTCACTTGAAAGTTAGAATTTAACATTGGCAACAATTTATTAGTTGTTTTCCTGGAAGTGAATGGTTCACTTCATTAATTTTTAAGAACTGTCTGCCAAAAATTTGAGTATAAATATCCATGGTTTGTCTGTCAGTTGTTCTTTCAAGTTTTTACATGTAAAATAAAGTGTCTATTTCAGCTTTCAACTCAAATACCAAGGAGCTTTTCCTCAAGACAATCATCGTACTTCAGTATGCAGCAAAAGTGTTTATGCATGCTTTTCATTTTGTCACCCAGAACATTAGAAAAAGATCTGTACCCAACAGTAGATATTTAATAAAATTAATAATTTTTACAGCTCATCAAGGACACTCCTAAGTGAAACTGGACATCTTTTCTTCTGGAATGCTTGGATGTACATTCTTAACTTCCGACTCAGTTTGGTGCCACTTTCTTGATTTGTGCTCAGATGCCAAAAGTTTTACTCCTTATTGGTTTTGCTCCATCAGTGCAAATATCAACACAGTGAAGAAGGAAAATAATCTTTCAATTGTACTAGTTTTAACTTCAATGACACCACAAGAGTCTCAGGGATCCCAAGGGGCCCGTGGCCCACACATCGTAAACAACTGAATTAAACTTTCCAAACAAAACAAATGCCATTATAAACCTCCCTAGGTGTTTCTAAATTAATTGGCAGTATATTCCTAAGCAATAAGTTGAAATGTCTAATCATTCACTTATGTTTCAAGTAGAGACATTAAAAATCAAAGAGGGCCTTGTTTAAATGTAATCATAAGTGGTAAACTGAAGAAGAAGAATTTAAAAACACAAGCCATAGCAAGTCATAACACGGCATAAGGAAAGAAAATAAATGGATTGAAAAATATGCCATAATCTTTTTAACCGTTGTTTTCCATACCTTGTAGTTTATAGTGCTGAAATGGTTTCATCATCAGATAGCATCTACTTCTTTGGCTGGCAGTTGCTGGAAATGGTCCTAGAATGAAACTCCAGAATCTTTCCTCTGAGTTCCAAATATATGAAAAACAATATACAGTTGTCACCTTCCTTCTCCCAAGAATTATCTCTTTAATTAACCCTTTAAGTCTGAGCCAGGCTCAGCCAGTTTCAAAAGTGTTCTTACCAATCTGAAATAGGTCACATACCATCTCTCCTTAGCCAATCATAAGTCCATGCTAACAACAACAGCTGGTCAATTGAGGCATCTTCTAACAGCTGTAAGCACCACTATCATTATCACTGGCTGTCTTCCAGTAATAGCACATTTCCCATCAGATCCTATAGCTTTCCACAGGTAAAAAAACATTTTCATGCACAATTTATAGGAGGGCTAAGCAGTTTGACTGGAGCCTCATAGTAACTCAGAAGTGAAATTTCTGATGAAAGAACTTGGGTATAATATCCTTATTTCAAGAATTATCATAATTCTCATTCATATCCCTTTATGTTGCTGAAGAAAACAAATGGGAAATATCCCCTACAGGAATAACTGTTAGTGTTCTTTGCTGGTAGATAATATATAGTATTGCAATTATTAACTATCCTCCAATGAAATATTAAAAATTGAACTAATATTTATTGAGTTCCTACTATTGCAAAACACTTTTAGGCATTTAAAGGAGATTAGAGGGATTGAGTACACATCATTGTTACATAAGTTATTCAAAGAAGCTTTAATGTTTGATTAAAATATATGATTCAAAAGAGTGCTGATTAAACATCCAAAGAAAATATTTTTAGCTATATTCTTACTTTAAATTATTCTTAATTAATGAAGAAGGTATGTTCAAACTACTATACACCGCTATCAGTGCACCTTTTGTAGTAGGAGATTGTATCTAATACTTGAAACATGAATCAACTAAGAGTTATATAAATATTTTATACCTGCTCATTAAAGGGCGACACAGAAACTTTCTGAGAGAAGTTGTAGATTTACAGAAAAATCATACAGAAGATAGAGTTCCCATATACCCTCACCCCTATTATTAACACTGCATCAGTGTGGTACATTTGTTACAACTAATGAAAAAATATTGTTATAAGTATACTAGTGACCATACTCCATGGTTTGCTTTAGGGTTCCCTGCTTATGTTGTCCAGTCCAATTTTTTAAATTTTTATTCTAGTAACATATATGCAACCTAAAATTTAACCTTTTAACCTCATTCAAATATATAATTCAATGCTGTTAATTGTGTTCACAGTGTTCTGCTACCACTACCACCATCCATTACCAAATTTTTTCTATCACACCAAATTGAAACTGTACAATTTAAGCATTGACACACCATTCTCTACCACCACCCAGACCCTGGGTACCTATGGCCCAGTTTCTGACTCTATGAATTTGCTTATTGTAATTATTTCATATCAGTGAGATCATATAATATTTGTCCTATTGTATCTGGCTTATTTCATTCAACATGATGGCTTCAAGATGTATCCATGTTGTTGCATGTATCAGAACTTCATTCCTTTTTGTGGCTGAATAGTATTCCACAGTATGTATATAAAATATTTTGATTATCCATTCATCAGTTGATGGACACTTGGGTTGGTTCCTTCTTTTGGCAATTGTGAACAATTCTGCCATGAATATCATTATGCAAATATCTGTTCAAGTCCCTGTTTTCAATTCTTTTGGGGATATACCTGGAAGAGGAATTACCAGGTCATATGGTTATTCTATACTTAACTTTCTGAGGAACTGTCAAACTTTTCCATGGTGATACTATGTTACATTCCCACCAACAATGAATAAATATTCCTATTTCTCTACATCCTCCCCAACACTTGTTATTTTCCATTTTTTTAAAAATATTTGCTATTCTAGTGAGTATGAAATGGTATCTAATTGTGGCCTTGATCTGAAATTCCCTAAAGCCTAATGATGTTTTGTATCTTTTCAGTAGTTTTAGGCCATTTGAATGTTTTCTCTGGAGAATGTCTGTTGAAGTCTTTTGCCCATCTTTTAAACTGTTTCTTTTTTTTTTTTGTCTTTTTTGTTGAATTGTAGGATTTCTTTATATATTCTGGTTATTAAGCCCATAGTGCAATTGTGGTTTCTAAATATTTTCTCCTATTCTCTAGGATGTCTTTTTTTTGCCATGGAAGAAGTCCTTTTAATTTTGATGAAGTTCCATTTATCATTTTTTTTTTTTTTGTATGTTGCTCATGCTTTTGGTATAAAGTTAGAAACCATTGCCTAACACAAAGTCCTGAAAATACTTCCCTAGGAATTTTACAGTTCTGATTCTTGAATTTGATCCATTTAGAGTTGATTTTTGTATACGGTGTGAGGTAGGGGTCCACCTTCATTCTTTTCCATAGGGACATCCAGTTTCCCCAACACCATTTCTTGAAGAGACTATTCTTTTCTTTTGAGTGGAATTGGAATCTTTGTTAAAGGCTATAGAGGTCAGGGTTTATTTCTGAACTCTCAATTCAATTCCATTAGTAAATATATCTATCCTTCAAGTACCATGATGTTTTGATTACTGTGGCACTGTAATAAGTTTTAAATTCAGAAAGTGTGAATCCTCCAACTTGTTCTTTTTTTTTTTCAAGATGGCTCTGACTATCCAAAACCCCTTACTCTTCCATACAAATTTGATTATTGGCTTTTCCATTTCTGCAAAGAAAGTTGTTGGAATTTTGATAGGATTGCATTAAATCTGTAAATCACTTTGGATAGAATTGGCATCCTAACAATATTTGGTCTTCCAGTCCATGAACACAGAATGCTCTTCCATTTATTTAGGTCTTCTTTCATTTCTGTTAGCAATGTTTTGAAGATTTCTGTGTATAAGTCCTTTACATCCTTGGTTATATTTTTTCCTAGCTATTTGATTCATTAAGTTATTGTTTTAAAGAGAATTTTTTTCTTGATTTCCTCTTCAGATTGTTGATTACTGACACATATATGTATATACACCCTGCTGATTTTGCAGTGTTGATCTTATATTCCACCACTTTGCTAAATTCATTTATTAGCTCTAGTAGCTTAGTTGTGGATTTTTCAGGATTTTCTGTATATACAATCATGTCAACTGCAAATAGTAAGTTTTATTTCTTCCTTTTCAATATGGATGGATTTTTTTCCCACCTAATTAGCTAGAACTTCTAGTACAATGTTGAATAACAGTGGTGACTGTAGATATCTTTGTCTTGTTCCTGATCTTAGAGGGAAAGCTTCCAGTTTTTCACCATTGAGTATGATGTTAGCTGATGGTTTTTCAGATAGGCCCTTTATCATGTTGAGGAAATTTCATTCTATTCCTAGTTTTCTAAGTGTTTTTATCAAGAAGGGGTGAGAGGTTTTGTCAAATGCCTTTTCTGCAGCCATTCAGATGATCATGTTTTTTTTTTTTTTTTCCTTTGTTCTGTTATTGTTGTGTATAACATTGATTTTCTTATGCTGACCCACCCTTGTATATCATGGATAAATCCCACTTGAGCATGGTATATAATCCTTTTAATGTGCTGTTGGGCTCAGATTGCTGGTATTTTGTTGAAGATTTTTGCATCTATATACATAGGGATAGAGGTCTGTAATTTTCTTGTCTTGAGGTATCTTTATCTGGCTTTGGTATGAGGGTGATGTTCTGCTAGAATGACTTAAGAAGTACTCCCTCTTCTCCATTTTTTTTGGAACACTCTGAGAAAGATAGTTTTTAATTTCTTGGAATGTTTGGTAAATTTCACCTGTGAAGCCATCTGGTCCTGGGCTGTTCTTTGTTGTGAAGTTTTTGATTACTGATTCAAACTCATTACTGGTTATTGATGTATTGAGATCTTCTTGAGTCAATAAAGATAGTTTGTGGGTTTCTAGGAATGTGTCCATTTCATCTTGGTCCTTTAATTTGTTGGTGTGCAGTTATTCATAGAATCCTTTTATAGTTCTTTTTATTTCTGTGGGTTTGGTAGTAATGTCCCCTGTCCCATTCATACATGATTTCAGTTGAAGACTTTAAGGGAGAAGAGAAAACTTTCACTCCTTCTTCAGCCAGCCAGGCTCTCCTGGGAGTTCATCGAAGATCTTCATCAGAGTTGCCAGCTCACACCCTGCCCTATGGAATTTGGTCTTGTGCATTCCCACAGTTGCATGAGACAATTTTATAAAATCTCACATTTACAGATATCTCCTTTTGGTCCTGTTTCCCTGCAGAACCATGATTAATACAGTCATTCTCTCAGGAGACCAATTGCTCAGGTCATGTTTGGTGGATGAAGCTCAACTCAGAGAGGAGAGTCAAATCTATGCTGCGTGAGGGCAGGGTATTTATACAACCCAGGAGGAGAGGGTCCTGCCACTGAGAATTCCTACCCTGATAAGCAGCTGGAACTGCTTAAGTGCTTGTTTCCAGTTTTGGGTTTAATGTATGGTCAGGCTGTTCCATTAGATCAAACATACTCCATGGCTTGCAGAATGGAAATATATTATAACATCTGCACACAATAGAAAGGGAAGAGTGGGTAGGCAAGGGGGCTGGGAGTTGGCTACTAGGCATGTTCATGACTTTCCCAGCACCTTCAAAATACATCTCAAATCTGACCACGTCTCACCATCTCTGCCACCTCCACCCCAATCCATGAGGAAATCATTGGTCATCTTAGCAATTGCATTACCTCTTGATAGGTATCCCTGCTTCCATAATTAGTTCCATTCAGTCTAACCTGTATACAACAGGAAGAGTGATCTTTCTAAAATAGTCAGATTGTTACTGCCTTGCATAAAATCCCCCAAAGCCCTTTCAGCCTTTCAGTATAGTTAGAATAAAATTGAAAGTTTTACTTTGTTCTACAAGGCCATTTAGGATCTTTCTTTACTACTTCTCTGATCCTTCCAATCTCTTCCTCACTCACAAAATTCGAGCCATAATGTCTTCAGAGTCTTTGTACTTTCTGTTCCCTCTCTCTTGAAAACTCTTCCCCTGGATCAAGTCTTACTACCTTACTTCTTTCACATCTCTGCTCAAATGTCACCATATCAAAGAGAACTTTGTATAAAAAAAATTACTCAATTAGCCTCTAGCATCACCCCTGCTGACTTTTTCTTAGCACTTATTGCTGATTTACACTCTTTCTCTGTTTCTCTGTCTCTTCCCCCCTCCCCTCTTCCTTTCCTTCTCTCTCTCTCTCTCTCTCTCTCTCTCTATCTATCTATCTCTCTCTCTATCTCTCTCCAGTACCTGGCACATAGTTATAAATATTGTTGAAATAATTAAGCAGTCACTCAGTTTGTAAGGACTTTGTACATAAATGCTATTCATAAAATCTGATTTTTGAGACATTTTTCTCCAGTTATATCTGACCAAGATTTAAAAGTTGTTTAATTTAAAAAACACTGGAAATTAATGGTAGAATTAAACTATATAGTCATTGTAAATTTCCAAATACAAATTTGTTCTATGCAACTATTTAATAAGCTGTATATAATTCATACCCCATATCTTTAAAAATAGTCTCATTTAATCTTTTTGTTGTCTTTAAAAAGTCCCAAGTTAAACAGCATATTCAGGTATTCCTATAGATAAATATCTAGAACAAATAGAATGATTTAGCAATGCTATTCAAAATTCTAGTGCCAAAGATTTCTTATTTAAAATGGTAAGAATGTTACCTTACATATCTAAAAGACACAGAGTAAGACGAAAAACATATTTCTTAGGAGTTTTATAAGGAGATAATGGAGATGACACAATATTAGAAGAAATAATCACCAAAGAATTTCTCAGAACTGAAGACATAAATCTAAAGAATGTGCAGGCAGATAAAGGGTTTTTAAAGATATTCATCAATAAAATATTTCAGTAAAATTTGAGAATATCAGTGACTAAAAGAAAGTCATCAAATGAAACAGAAAAACCACTTATCCATTAAATACACAGGATACAAGAGAAAAATAGGGCAATATCTTCAAAAGTCTAAGAGAAAATAACAGAACCTAAAATTCCATTTCTATATGTATGATCACTTGAGGGAAAGGAAGAAATGAAGACATTATCACACATTCACTGCCTCTCTCTCCAGTTCACTCTCTCTAGTAACCTGACTCCAACAATCCTTTAACCCCACCAGGACCTTCAATCCATTGCTCCTACACTCTTTTCGTGATCCTTCACCCATATCAAGTTCTCACTTCCCTTGTTACCCAGTTTAGATTTCATGGTCCTTCTTTATAATCACTTCCTTGTATATACTCTAATTCTGTTCTCTTTACCCTTTGTTGAATGCAGCTGATAGACTGGAAACTCTGCCTTGTCCATGCAGTTGAGTGTGGCTTGAGATGAACAAACTATTCTGATCTAGTTCATTTTAAATTTGTGACCCTAACCTCAAGCAGTCCTTAATTCTATGTAATAATCCTACTATATGACTCTATTCTACTCTTGTTCACATTGTCCTACTCAATTATTTCAGACCTCTTCTTTTCAAAAATTTCCTCCTCATTCTTGCTCAAATGATGGTCTTATTTCCTATTTTTACTGAAGAAATAGAAACAATGAGAAGTGAACTTAAACATCCATCTAGCAAACTGCCTGAATCAGAACCTACATATTCTGCCCTCTTCCCTCTTCATGGTTACCTGGTTAGATTGTTCTTATCTGAGGCTCTTTTTCTTGGACACTAGAGCTGATCTCCACTCTGGAAATTAAGGCCCTTTTTCTCTTACAGCAGTTTTTCTACTTTGTACTGGAGTGTTCCTTTCAGCACATAAATATGCTGGATAAATTCCTTTTTAGAAAGAAAGAAAACCATTGAATCTCCTTAAACCATTGCCTCATTTCTTTACTTCCCTTTAGAGTAAAACTTCTCTAACGAAATGTTATTTGCTGATACATAAAATTATATAAACAGGGAAACAAACAGCCAATTAAAATGGGAAAAGGTATGCAATCTCAATAGAAATCAGAGAAATCTAAATTTAAATTAGAGATAAACCAGTTTCAACCATTAAATGAGAATTAAAGAAAAAAAAACTTTACTATCGTATCTTAGCTCAGGTATGGAGAGAAGGTCGTCTTAAACACTTTTGTGCTGGAGGAAGAACAAACTTTCTTCTCAAGCCTTTCTAAATGTTAACATGACCTTAATTTTAAAACCTAAGTCTACACCCCTCTCTACTTTTCCTTCTTTTCTTCCTTCATAAACTAGTCCAAAATCCATTAAGTAGGGTGCTGGGTGAAGTAGGTGTCCATATGCATTAGCCTGAAGAAATCCCAAGCTGGATGAGAAGGACATCCATGCAAGGAGGTGATAGCAACAGCAGCCTGGTGCCGAGTTTCAGCCCAGCAGAGAATATTCACACAGGAGGTCAAGAGTGGGGTATGGTCTGCAGAGTCATCAACCTGCCAAGGAGCCTTTAAGTGGCTTGATCAAATAAGTAAATATATTGATGATAATAAGAATCAGGTTTTTCATAGTCAGAGAAGGAAGTTACAGATATTAAAAGAGAGAAAGCTTGAATGAACCTTCTGATTTGGGATTGAAATTGGAGGTGTTGATGTGAACTCAAGCGTCTCAATATATTGACAGATAAAGAAATATAGATGTAAATGTATGTATATATGTACATATACAGTATAGTTATAAATACACATATACATGTATTGTCTCGTACTATCCATTATGAAGGCTGGGAGTAGTGATACTCCAATAATAACGAGAATACCTAGTATTCATTTCTTGGTTTCTAAATTCCATTCTCCACTAAAAGAACCTGGGTTTCTTGGAGAAATTGCTGGTTCTGAGACTGATTCATAGAAAGTATGAGACGAGCTTAGAACATTGTATTCTGTCAGAAGATGCAGAAGTACTTAAAGAATGAAAGGAACATACAAAAAGGGTACAAAGGTCAGCATGAAGGGGTGCCTACTGGACAAATATAGGATAATTTGAGTATCAAAATAAATAGCAATAGTACCAATTTAGAGTCCAGTAAATAAAATAGGAAGCTACGAGCCAATACTGTTGTAAATAACTAAATGAATAAAGTGACAGTAAAGAGTTAGCTCTTCTTTATAGCATAATGATGATAAATAAATACAGAAAGAATGATGGAATTAAAAAATCACCTCTGGGCAACCATCACAGTAATAATTGATTAAGCTCAGAAACATTAGTAGATCTAGAATCTTGTAAGTGAAAGGTTGAGGAAGAACAAGATATTTGCATAAATTCTAAGTATCTCCCCACAAAATACTCACTAATTGCAAAGATAAAAAATTTTCAGTGGAGAAATCTGGCAGACATATTCTTAAGTGATCAAAATTAATATCTTCAGTAATGGGATAAATAGAAATTGTGTTCTATTTCAATGAGAAGAAACAACATCATTTCTGATGTTTCTATAAAAAATGGAAACATCAAACAAACACAAATTGAGAGATATTCTATAAAATAATAGCCTATAATCTTCAAAGATGTCAAGGTCATTAAAGTTGAAGAAAGACTGAAGAACTCTTCTAGATTAAGGAGTATAAGGACTAAATGCAACAAGTAATCCTTTTCTTTGCTATAAAGAACACAATTGGGACAACTAGAGGAACTTGAAGGGGGTCCGTGGATTAGAATGTAGTGATGTATCAACGTTAGCTTATTGGTTTTGGTAGTTTTTGTATACTAGGATGATGCCCTGGTCTGCAAAATAGGCATTAAAGTATTTGGGAGGGTTGGGACAAAATTACTGTATTTCAGAAATGATTCATTTGAAGGACTGTATGTTATGTGAATATATTTCAATAAAATTGCATTAAAAAATGGTTCAGAGAAAATAAAATCCTTGTAAAATTCATGCAACTTCTAAGTTTGAAATACTTTTTAAAAAAAGAAAGAAAACTCTAATGACAATGACACCAAAGAGAAAGCCACAATAATTTTCTAAAACATGAAGGAAGAAAACATAATCATCCAAATTTCAGGCAAAGAAATCTACTTTGCCAGGTTTATAGAAATTGCATCTTTCCAAATTAGCTCTCAAAGGAATTGATACAATTTTGTGTCTGTTAGAACATTCAGTAAATATTCTTGGATAATACTGGTTATGCTGCTATCTACAGATAAATATCTATTTCATAATTGAGTTATGTAACTATGCTAGGTTTCTACAACTTGTAGCTGCAAGTCTGCAAATTTTGTTTCAATATTGCTTTCATCCTATTAGATAATTGTTTTTCTGTGTTTCTTTAGCAATTTAGATTCCATCACCTATAGAAAAGATCCCAAAATGCTTGAGAATTTGAAAAGAATAGACACTAATTGTGCCTTCTCTAAGTATATAAAAAATAGCTTTTATTTTGTAAAATGACTATATCAAGACAGTTGAGTTTATTAACAAAGCAATTTATGACCAACTAATTATAATAATTACTAAGGTTATTAGGTTTATATAAAATTAAAATAAGTTAAAAATCAGGAATGGGCCAAAATATATCATCATTTCCTCCTTATTAATTTGTGTTTTAGATGCTTGCTTTGTTAGATGTTTCATTCTTTCTTGTTTGTTTCTTCTCCATTCATGGCCAAATGACTTGGATTAATAACCTTTGAGAAATAATGCTTAAAAATATTAAGGACTATGTGGACATATTTATTATTGCCCTTGATTTCTTTTTATGTGGAGCATATTCTCAAAGTTAGCTTTAAGGAATTTCTTAAGTATGACTATGTAGAGAGGGCAGAGGCAGGGAAGTCTGTGGCTTGAGCTCTCGTCATTTTCCTCTATTTTTCATTGTTCCATTTTAGAAGATGTAGAAATATCAAAATACACTTACTACACTCAGATATGAAAATAAATATGGCTTCCTTCTTTTTTTTTAATAACAGATGCCATCTTTCTCTTGGTGCACCTTTGTCCTGAGTGTTGTGCATCACTCAGTGTCTTTCAATTTAAATTATCTCAAAGCTTCACTTCCTAACAAGGCTGAATTAGTTTCTTGAATTCAGAGTTCACTTCTTATCAGGATTGATTTAAATGTTCTCTTTCAGGTAAAATATTTTTATTATGATTTTTTCTTGATTTCTTAGTCCTACCCTTGCTCCTTTCCAAGATAGTATACTGATACATGAGTATTTGTGATCTAAGGCAGCTGGGCAGTGGGGGGCCTCAGAATCATGGGGTATTTTCTGATCCTTACTATTCTCTGGGCCTAGTCCTTGGATTGGCAAATGCTGAAGTGTTATTGGTCCCATCTGTCCTTGGAGATACTAAGCTGGAAACCATCAGTGAAGTCTGGTCCTGACCATTTGCTTTTGGTCTCTGAGTCCCTGCATTCTGCAGCCAGCTTGAGGCCAGGTCTCTGCCAGTCCTTGGGCCCTCTCAACACCTCCACATTTCCTCCATGGAGTACAGGGGAACAGCTTTTCCCCCCATACCCATGGAATAGTCCATGTGGAGTTCAAAGACCTACCTCTATCAATAGAGCAAAATTGCTCCCCTATCATGCTGGGCAAGTCTACAGACAGGGCTTATCCCAGGACATAACAGCTTCCCCTACCTATGCCCAGGAAATCATGCCACAGGCCCCCAAATTCCTGTTTTTACTTGATTCTCCACACATCATGGAGTTCTACCTCAAGGGGGAGCATTGACGACATGTGCATCTAACCTCTCTTCCCCAACTCTGTTTCTCTCTTTCTTGACCAAATTCACCCATTCAGAAAGGAAAGATCATCTCCTTTCCCCTTTTTCTTCAGTACAGACAAACCTTACTTCATAACTTCTTTCCCTGAGGAAGTAGGTCTTGAAATTTTGTTTTAACAAGGGGAAGAATACCCTTTCTATACTATGGAATTAAAGTAATTATCTGTCTTTAGAAATTATAATTGGAACCAAAAGAATTTAAGAACTACTTTTATTTTGTCAAATTGTTGCTTTCAAAATTTTTGCTTTCTCTCAACTAAAAACTAATCCTACTTTGGAATTTAAAAACTTCATCTATCTCTTAGAAAATTCCCATTGTTAAATCCTAAGCCACAGGAAAATGGATATCCTTGGAATGATCAGGTTCTCTGGCTTTCACAGAGAGTATACTGGGTTGAATCTTCTGGAGAGTAATAGTATCTTCCATATTTTCTGGAGTATGGAAACTCTTAGTTCTTCTAGTCACTCCTCTTCTTTTTTGCTTCCACATCCTATCTTTGTTGCTTCCCCCATCCCATCCCATCCCATCCATATGGAACCTCAACTTGACATCCCCTTTTGACTTACTTAGTTTTAAGCTTCCATGTTCATGTGTGGTTTATCCTTTGGGAATCCAATCAAAATATTTACCTCAGTAGAGGGATCCAGTGAAAAGATCTTGCATTCTGGAACTCAAAGGATTTTTTCTTAAAGCATGAAACTTCCTTTGCATTTCTCTCTTAAAGGTGATAATATCCATTAGTAAAAATATAAAATTATGTCTCCATTCAAAAATTGCATACATAAAATGTGTTTTTAAACAACTATATTATGAGACAGCCACACAATAAGTAATGTGCTTAATTTGCCTATTGATTAAGCTAGAGGGAAGAAGAGGATAAGAAAACAAAACAAGACTGACATTTATAACACCTTTGGGTTTTTTCCACAACCAAGATCTTAAGTAATACTGAAAGATCCATCAGTGCACATTTTAAGGAGTTCTCATATGATGAAATTGTATATGACTTATGGCTCTAAGATTATAGTTAGAGAACACATCATCGTTTCTCTCATCCTCTCATTGAACAATTATGTTAGACACCTTTCAATCAGGAGAAGAGCTGAAATTCACAGTTGCAGTGATATCTCCACTTATGAAAAGAATATTTTAAGAACTTTCAACCTTAAATATCCAATTAAGAGAACTCAACAATCAAGATTAAAGTGTTTGAGTTCCTATCAGGTGCCATATGCTTTATTATATTATCTGTAATCCACACAAAAACAGTTCAAGCTAAGTATTATTATTTCTTTTAAAATATAAAGAAACCAATGCTCAGAGCCCATAGCTAGTAAGTGGTAGAGCCAAGATTGTAACTTACAGAGATTTTCTTCTTCCACTATACTATGTTGGCTACTATTTTGGCAAGAGATGTTGAATGATGTTGGTCTCTCCTCTGCCCTAAAGTTTTCTATGTGCTTCTTCTCCAAAATTTAAGCAGGGACCGTAAAGAGGTAGTACCAGTAACTGCCAATATCGCTACCCCTGCCTCCACTTCCATAGGTGCACCACTGTCAAACCCAGCCAGGGAACACGGGGGCTCTCAGGTTCCATACAGCTGACTCATTCTTGGCCTTGCCACCATTTCCTAAAGGAGGATTTTGTATTAGTTAGGGTTCTCCTTGGAAACAGAATCAATGAGAGATGTCTCTTATTATCAAATTGTAAAAGTGACTCACACAACTGCGGGAGCGCACAAGTCCAAATTCTGCAGAGCCGTCAACAAGCTATCAACTCCAAGGAAGATGTCCGACAAACTCCTCCGGAAATGAACCGACAACTTTGATGAACTCCTCAGGAAACGAACCAACAACTTTGACGAACTCCTAAGGAAACGAACTGGCAACTTCGACGAGCTCCCCAGGAAATGCTTCACTGAGCAGCTGAAGAAGAAGTGAAGGGTCTCTAACTGTCCAGCTTATAAGCCTCCAACTGATCACCCGAACCAAATCCAGCCAATTGCATTCTCTCACTGTGGAAGCACACCCCTTGATGAGTCATCAGTCAGCTGCAGTCAGTTGACTGATGATCCGACAAACCAGCCCGTTGGTTTATTAACCAGCCTCAAATATCCTCACAGCAATCGTCAGGCCAGTGCCCGCTTGACCAGACAGCTAGGCCACCCAGCCAAGTTGACACATGAACCCAACCATCACAGATTTTTAAAAATTCAAATAACTCTCTTGTTTGAAAAGAGAAATGAGATTGAGCCAGGTAGAAACCCAAATGGCAAAGGATCTTTGACTAATTTTAAAGGAAATACCATCAAGACAAATGGCTTGAAAGTAGGAGTAAGTTGAAAGTCACAATTTCCAATATCCAAACAGGCTGAGCCATTGGCGAAAAGAAAACAATGAAAATGGTAAATATAGAAGCGAGTAGCCAAGGAATGGAGGATTCAGCACAAGGCTAATTTAACTCTGCAAAGAAATGTTCTTTGTCAGTATAGCAATTGATACCAGAGGGTTGCCCAAGGACTATCTATGATTCAGCAAAGCTATCTATGATTCAACAAAGCAAGGAAAGGACTATGATTCACACAGTAATTTGGAAAGTCACATCCCAAACGTGAGGGGACAGGAAGAACAGGATATGTTCCTCTGATTCAAACTATTTTACCTTACTTCCTTGGTGTGATGCTTAGTTTTGCTATTCTCACTCCCTTTGAAAAAAAATGTTTAAAACCACAGACTAGAGATAGTAGGTCATTATGACAGTAAAAAGGAAGATGTGCGGTGAAGAAGGGGGACGTGTTCCTGCATGTGTGGTGTGTTGGTTTGCATATATGAGAGAACAAGGATGGATGTGGGCAAGGAGGAAGGAAGAAAGATTGTGTCTTTGAATCATTGAGCATTTTACTTTATTTTGTGGTGGAATGTTGAGCTACTAACTCTGGACAAAAGATTTGAGAAAAATTGATCCCATTGGTATATTTTGATCAGGCATAAAAAGGGGGGATAGATCAACAACAGTCTATCAACAGGACTAAAATTATGACCTCAAAATAGAGTTGGCAGATAAAATACAGGATACCCAGTTATATTTTAATTTCAGATAAACAATAAATAAGTATTTTATGTAAGTATGTTCTGTGCAATATTTGACATACTCTCACACTCCAGAGGTGCATTGCTCAGGTTTGAATCTCAGCTGGGCCACTTATTTGCTAGGACAAATAATTTGAGACAAAATTATACTAAACTATTATTTGTTGTTTACTGAAATACAAATTTAACTGAGCATCCTGTATTTTTGTTTACTAAACCTGGCAACCCTACCACAAAGTACATGATTGATCTGTGTATCTTGGTCTCTAGGAATGTGTTGTCATTAGTGTGTACGGGCATGTGTGTGTGTGTGTGTGTGTGTCCCATCACCTAGAGATAATCCCTGTTAACATTTTGGGGTATGCCCAAATTCTTCCCCTTCACTCCTCATTTTCATACAAGGTACAATTATTATGAAATCTTAAAGCTATATAAATGCTAACATTTTAGCCACTTAATATTGCCAGGAAATTTGCTGGAAGTTTTATGTGGATTAACTCACTATATCCTCAGTGAGAACCCTATGCAGTAAGTATTGTTGCTGCCATTTTTTTTTCTGTTTTATAAATCTTTATTGGAAGGGCTACAGACTTTTTATTGCCACTGCATTTCTTACTCTTATAGTGATTGTGGGGAAGTAACCTTGGATACAAAACTACTATGCTGTTGAATCCTGCCCAGGCTGGTTGTGAAAAATTGTACAATGGAGGTAGTAGATAGGGCATGAATTTAAACCTCACAGGCCTTGATTAGTGTCAGACAGTAATCAAGATAAGAGGACAAAGGAGAGAGAAATTAAGCAACTTGCCTAAGATGCCTATGGGGACTTTGGATTTATGTACCCCAGTAAAATCATATTCTTAAACTTAATCCCCTCCTGTGGGTATGAACCCATTGTAAATAGGACCTTTTGAAGATGTTATTTTCAGTTAAGGTGTGGACAACTGAATCAAGATGGATCTTAGTCCTATTTCCTTATAGAGAATGCCATAGAGAAAGAAGCTGGAAGTCAACAGAACCCAGAAGAATAGGAGAAGTTGCTGCCATGCGCCTTGCCATGTGACAGAAAGGCCAAAGGCCCAAGGATTGCTGGCAGCCAGCCCCAGGAAACCACAGTCCTCAGGGAGAAAGTATCACACTGCTTATGCCTCGAATTTGGACTTCTCCTAGTTTCAAAACTCTGGGCCAAAAAATTCTTGTTGTTAAGCCAACCCACTCAATGGTATTTATCAGGTAGGAAACTAAAGCGGTCACACCACAAGTAAGTGGTCCAGATAGGCTTCAAACCTTGGCAGTGCAACTCTGGAGTGTGGGCTATAACTCCTCTCATAGGATGTAATTGAAGGAATGAGACACAAAAACATCCATTTATTTATTCTACGACATTTAATCTATTAAAGATGTCAGTACCACATATCTCATTTTTTTCATAGAATTGGGAACAAGGCATTACCCCTTAGAAAGACAATGCCACTACTTCTACAGAATTAACTATCAGCTATTTTTGTGACTAATCAGAGGTGTAAGAAAAATTTTTCAGGGGTGGAATTTTCCATATGGCACAACATCATGGCTAAATATCTGACCTCTGAAGTAGATATACATGATTTGATTCCCAGCTCCACTGCTTATTAGCTCTCTAAACTTGGACAGGTGACTTTTTGAACCTTAATTTCTGATTTTAGTGGGAGTAGTAATAATTCCTGTATCAGGGATGGTTTCATGGGCACACAATCTATGAAGTCTCACAGGGCATCCATCCCCCAGAATGGCCCCAACTCTAAGGCTCTACAGTTGCCATCTTGAAATTCTTATTAATTTTATTTTTGAACACGCATGTGAGGAGAGGCAATATGCCAGGCGACAGTGCAAGAATTTGGCAGTGGTTGAGCAGCAGCATCCACATGTGTGGGCTCAAGTCCTGGGCACAATGGGTTGTGCAGGTACTGAGTTGGCCTGTGCACATGTGGCATAGTTTGGGATATTGCAGAGCCAAGGGATTGCTTGGATGGGACCAGGGCCCAAATTGACCCATCAGTAGTGCCAACACAGTAGAAGTAGCAGCAGCAGTAATAATGGCTGTGACCCCAGGAGGGAGGAGTGTCTCCACATGGAGGGAGGGCTGAGACTGGAGGTGAGAGACTGGTTTATCCATCTGTGCTGAGATCTGTCCCTGCAGCATCTGCACAAATCTTAACTCTGTAGCCTGAACATTGGCATAGGAGCTGCCCAAACTTGGGCAATAAATTTCTCAGTAAATAATTACAAAATAAAAGCATAAGCATGGATATTGCAATAAAGAATATCAGAGAGTTTTTAGAATTCTTCAAAGAGTTTAGAATCTCTGGTTTTGAAAAATTATTGCAACAATGAAAAGTAAATGTCCGTGAGCTTAGAAATAGAAATTAAATGTAACGATTTTCAAATTCAGTGGAAAAGAACACTATTTTCCTAAGAAGCTTCAGATGAACCAATTATTGAGAAAGACAATTTTAAAATAAACTTTTCCTTGTACAAGCACTTTGAATTATGTACAAAACATTAAGCCACTTTTAGTTTCTTGTAAGACAACCACAAGGAAATGCCATTGTGTAAATTTACATTTTTGAAATTAAATTCATATGTATATGAAATTTATTTGTATGAAGAGGTAAATCTTTTTAGAAAAACTATTCTTTAGGAGTCCTCAGTTCTAGATATGCTAGAACTTATATTTTAAATAATGTATCAGAAATATTCTAATGTTGTCAGATTCATAATATACTCTTAACAGCTCCAATAGCAGTTGCATCAGTAGAAAGAGGCTTCTCAAAATTAAAAATTCTTAAAATTTAATTGTAAATCTAGAAGCATCCATGTGGCAGTGGAGAAGATCTGGAGACATCAGTATGAACTTATTGTTTAGTTTAATATGGATGCAGATGGTTACATATAGAAATATGTATAGATATGTGTATATACACTGGTTAGTACACAATCATGTATTTCCTTGTTTTGTCAGCTCAGAGGGCCTGGAAGCAATGACAGCCCAGTAGCAACAAGCATATCTAGAATCTGGATCTTGGTTTCTAATACTGTTCTCCAAAGACTCTGTATTGGTTTCCTATCTGCTAAAACAAATACCATACAATGGGTTGCCTTAACAACAGGAATTGATTGGCTCATGGTTTCAGAGGCTGGAATGTTTGCTTCCTCCAGGGTCAATATCTTGTGGCTGGCTGACAGTCAGTGGGGTTTCCTGGTTTTCTGTCATGTGACAATGCACATGGGGGCATCTTCTTCTTTCTCTTCTAGGTTTTGTTGATTTTTTGCTTCTGTGGCTTTGTCTTCTGGGTCCAATTTTTTTTTCATTAAGTATTTCAACCATACTGGATTAAGGTCCACCCATTTGGATACACCTTAACTAATAACATATTTGAAGGTCCTATTTACAAATGAGTTCATACCCATAGGATAAGGGTTGTGGCCCATACATGCCGATTGTGGTGGACATGATTTTCCCCTTGGGGAAATGGCTGATTTTAGGACTGGGACAGAAACTGTATAATATAAGCTTGGAGCATCCTGTAGTGCCATAAAGTGAGGAAGTGCTCAAATAAACTGCACAATGATTGGAATATGTCAAAGGGACACACGTGACAACTTAAAAGGCTCTCAGCAGTCAAATCTGGAACAATTTGAGCAACAAAATTAATGGCATGGGGCTTAATTCCACATTGTTTAAGTGTGGGCTGCACAAAGTGACTTCTTTCCAAAGAGTGTAGTATGGAAAAGGGAGGAGTAACTTTACAGAGGAGAAACCTGACAAACGCTACCTCAGCCAGATAATCAAAGGTAACATCACCTGTGATATGTTGCTAGTATATACCCTTGATAGGATATGATGAAAATGGCACTTTACTTCTATGGTATCCCTCTCAAAACTCCATAACCTCAGTCTAATCGTGAGAAAAAAAATCAGACAAATTCTAAGTAAGTGACATTCCACAAAATACCTGACTAGTATTCCTCAAAACTGTCAGGGTCATCAAAAACAAAGTCTGAGAAACTGCACAGCCAAGAGGACCCTAAGAAGACATAGCAACTAAATGTACAGAAATCTGAATAAACTATGTCCTTTAGTTAATAAATTAATATTTGTTTATTAATTGCAATAAATGCACCATTCTAATATAGGATGCTAGCAACAGGGGAAACCGTGTGGGCTATATGGAGACTCTCCGCACTAACTTCAAGTCTTTTCTATAAATCTAAAATTGTTGTGATACAAAAATTTCATTTAAAATAAATTTTTAGGTAAAAGGTTTATTTATAAATACTTAAAAATTAATTTTGATTTTTCCAAGACTGACATTATTTTCAATTACATCAATTGATAAAATTATATATTTTGATAACTTAATGAGTTTCCAGAAAAGCAAGCCAAACAAATTTATAGCAAATCAAGATATCCCAATATAAAGCATTGTTATTTATGTATAATCTAAAATTATAACACCAAAATATTATATTTTTTAATTTATTAGTTTATATTATTACTCATGTATCACTATTACTTTTATTATGTTTTATATGTAATCAAATACTTTTAAAGGGAAAAACTTAAGGGGCCTTGAATTTTCCTTTTTCACTGGGTCCCGCAAATTACGTAGCCAGTCCTGTTTCTATCTGATAGGGCTGATAGGAAGTTAGAGATAATCTATGTTAAGAACTTTGTCCAACATCTGCTACATAGGAAGTGCTTAATACTAGTATTTTTAAGGAGTTATTATCAGTATCCAGATATTGATGCCAAAGAACAATCATTCTTCAGAGAAAGTTTTAAACACTTTAGTTGAATTTTTATCTACTTCAAATCAAAATCACTTTAAGATCCAACCAATTGGTATTATGTAGTTGGTGACCAGCATGTGTATTTGCATGCGAAATTAAATATTTTCGAACAAAAAGGTGTGAAAAAATTGTGGTTCAGGAGTAGCTTCTGGCATAACTAAGATTTGCTGATTTCCTGGTACCATATTGAGCACTTTCAGTACTTCCCTCCTTTCAATCTTCACACTGCTGTGAAGTGTACATTATTCATACTAAACTGTGGAGTAAACTTAAATCAGTGAGTTTGTGTAAACTTTTCATATCAATATGAGTAACAGAATTGAGATGGGAGTTGAGTTTTTCTTATTATTATGTAGTTTTCTTTACCTCACAATGTTTCACATTTCCCATGTTGGAGTGAATATTTGCTTTGGTATCCGTTCTTCACTTTGGTGCATACTGAAAAATGAATGGATAAATTTAGTGAACTTATTTTGAACAGGTCAGAATTCAGAAGAATGGCTTTATTAAGTTCAGTTTCCAGAAATAAATGTTTTTTAAAACCTCTATAATCCTCTATCATGAACTTACTCCCTTACAGTTCTGTTGGGACATGGGTTGGAACCAGTTTTTGTGCATTTCTTGGACTCTAGACCATAATATTCTGCAGGTCGCTCTTGATGATCTTCCAGATTGCAACACTATGTAGATCACAGAGACGAGCTTTCAGACTGTGTTGAAGGAAGACCTGTTGATGCTTTCATGATGGGGATCATGTTTTCATGGTACTACACTCACTTGGCCAACCAGTTCCACTGAGGTGGCTGCTCCTAGTCCCTCATGGGGTTCTCAGGCAAAACCTGATAGCTCATTGCCTCACTCCTCACTATGCACTTCTTACTTCCCATCAGGGATCTTCCTGTTGCCTCTGAGACACTGCAGAGGTGCATTGGCTTGCCCAGTTGGATCTGTAAGGCTGCAACCTATAGGTGGGCAGGTGGGAAGTGTCACTGACTTGCTTCTGATCACTGAATCCTCTCATACAGTGTGGGTCCTGCTATGGATGCTGTCACTGTTTTCTTGGGATCTAGCTTCTCCATGGGGTTAAATAGTAGAAACTAGAAGTGTGGGGCAGTTGGTGAACCATAGAAGGAACTTTGTCCACTGAAAGAGAGGAGTAGATGGATAGATTCTTCTCCCTTCCTCTCCATGTACAGAGAAGAAATGTAATATTCAGAAACACAGTAGTTCATAGAGACTTTCTGAAGATATCCCACTAGCTGGTTATAAAGCTCCAATCAGGTTGGTAATGTAGCTAGTGACTCTTGCATCTTCTTTCCATCCTGCTCCATTGCCCACTTTCCCTCACTTCTTCTTTCCTAAAATTGCACAGCCTTTAAAGTAAGGTTTCTTTTGTTTGTGTTTTTTGTTGTTGTTGTTGTTGTTGTTGGTTGGTTGGTTTTTGTCTCAGGCTCTGTTTTCTGGGAAATCCAGGCTAATACAATTTGTGATTCTCAGATCCCTTCCTAATTAGCCTCTCTTCCTAGAGTCAAGTCATGTTCACTTTGTTAAAAAAGATCAATAATATTTTTAAATCATAAAAAGGAACTTTTTTTGGATTTATTTATAGTAGTGGATTAAGAGACAAAGAGGAACAGAACAGAAGACCACACTTTCTGGGTCCCAAGAAAGTAAGAGAGGTTTTTCCAATAAGAGAACTATGTCAAATTTCCTGACACCATCTTCGGAACTTTGTCAGTGACAGATGATATGGTGAGTGGAAGGAGTCACACAATTATTCAAGTCACTATCACTGAAAATTCCTTACCCTGATTTGCAAGAGGTGGAGCTTTATGCTTTTTTTATGGACAGACATTTCAGAAATAACTCTGATGTAGCAATATAAGAGTAGATAGATAAACAGGTTATTCCATACGTGATCGTTTATTTGCTTATTATTTTGACTTATATGAATGCATGCTATGCATTTATGGCCAAATACCTGAGCAAATTTGCTAATGTACTATGTTTAAAGAATAACCACCAGAATTAAAAGAAGAAATGTGTATAGCACGACTACTATTTTCACTCCTCTCCCTAGAAGAAAATGAGGTGATTACAACCCCATCAAACCTTCAGGAGAGGGAAGTTTAGATTCACAAAACATTTTAATGGGGCTATCCATTTTTGCCCTGTGATTACCTAGTAGATTTGGGACCATGAATGCCAGAATAAAGGACTAGGCATCCAATAAATATGGTAAAGTCCCAAACAATGTGACATTGATATTAAAAATCAGATGGCTCCTGGTATAATAATAAATGTTGAGTATTTGGGGCCACATTACATTTTTTACCTTATGTTCAATACATTATTTGATGACCTGCTTGCTTTAAATATGAGAACAGAGCTTGTTTCTATTACACATTTAAGCAATCTTATGACACATGCCTTGTCATGTGTCATAACAAGGTTGTAGGAGTTTAAGATGTATTGGTAGTTCCCTAGGCATCCTGGTGGCAACATACATTACCTAATTTTAAATATTATATTAGAGGTTTAACTTGTCTCAGGTTAGAGGAAGCTCTGAGTAACATCTTCATCATTTGAGCACCGAAATGGATAGCTATGTCATATACTTATATCTCAAAAGCAGTGTTCTTTCACATCTTTAAAATGCAACTCTTGAGAACAAGACATCTTCTTCCCTCTTATGTTTTTCATTGTAATTAGGCCAAGTCTTCTGTGGCATCTTTTATATTAATAAGATATTTTCATTTTAGAAAAAGAGCCAATGCTGACTATAAAAAAGAAATGAAGAGTCTTCTGATGCTGTTTTAATTTGCATTATTCACTAAGAAGGTGAAGATGGCTGCATATAATATACATGCATGATTCATGGATCTATTTATTCTGCAGATATTTTTTGAAGATACACCATGTGTGGCACTGTTTTAGATGCTGGAGTGAAGGTGTTAAATACAATAAAGTCCTTGTTTTCATGAGCTTACATTCAGTGAGGAGATAGGTAGTAAACAAAGAAATACACAATATAATGCCAGGTTGCATCCAGTGCTATGAAGCAAATTAAAGCAGAATAAGGGGCTAGAAAGTGAGGGGGGTTGGGGACCATTTTAGCAGAAGAACCAGGGAAAATTTCTCTGAGAAGTTGAGAGTTTAAGTCAAGCCCTGAAGAACGGCATTTACTGAAAAATTTTCAAATATCTATTCATTAACTGACTCTTTTAAATGAACTAGTATTTTATGAATTTCAACAGCATCTCTACATATTTCAAAGTGGTAGATATTAAATACTCTGGTTCAGGTATTGTTTGGAACACTAAGAGATTTGAAGTTTCTTGACAACTGCACATACTACTGCCCTTAGTGCTCCCAAGCTGGGAACCACTCTTCTAGATTTATCCTATACCCAACCTTATTCCCCAGTTCTCAATGCACTTCTTTCCTAGTGAACCCAAATGTGCCATGCCCATAGCTTTGTTCGAGCCTCTTATTCTCTTTGTTAAAGCCTATTATTCCCTTCTCCTGAAGTGCTAGGCATTTTCTTGGTAGTAATAGGGGGACTGGTATTTACTATGTGCTCCACACTGTGCTTAAATGCTTATATTCATCATATTTATGTACAAGCCTGAAAAATAACTACTATTCCTGCTTTGAGGAGGTCTAGAAACTTGCCTAAGTTCATACAGCTGGGCAGTGACAGGGTCAGAATTCCAGCTCAGGGTCTGCCAACACCAGAGCCCATGCTTGAAACCACTCTTCTAGTGTGCCTTCCTATAGGCCCTTCCAGGATGAGTCCCTCTGGTACCATCTCACCTTCTTAGAATACTAACAGAAAGTATATTTTCCAGCTCTGGGCTGCCTTTCTCTGTCCACTAGTATTTCATATGTTTTAGCTCAGACTTTCCAAGTTTGTAGGCAAAGGTCATATTTTACAGTTCTTGACCAGGTTCATTAACAACGTTTACTATGCTGGACAGATGTAAACTCAGAAATACTTGGTGACTGATCACTAAACACACTTCTCATTATGTTGTGTTTCTCCCTGTTTATGTTCTTTTCCTTGAGCAGTCTAAAAATGGCCCTGTCTTCCTTTCTTGCCTCATTCTCTACAACTCCTTCAACATATTTCCTTTACTTAAGAAAAGTCAAACTCTGGATTGATATAGATAGCATATCCATATGATGTGATTGGTAGATAGATAGAATGATACAGAAATGTAGCAAAATGTTAAAATTGGTGGATCTGGGTATCTGGGCTGGGGGTGGATGAAGTATAATGGAGTTTTCTATATCAGTCCTGTACTGTTTTTGTAACTGTCCTGTAAGTTTGAAATTACTTCAAAATAAAAAGTTTAAGGAAAAAAAAATTAAAGAAAGGCCTAACTCCTTATAGTTCTTCAAATAGGCTATATGCTCAGTTATATTTCCAATCTTTTCTGCATATTTATTCCCTTTGCATAGAATTCCTCTATCTCCTTAGTTCAAGAAATATTTTTTAACAGCTTGAGAAACTTCAGCTTTTAAATTTAGCTACAATAATATCTTCTCTTGGGAGAATTCAGCTAAAGTAAAATCTCCTTGAAAGAATTGCTGGACCTCCCAGGAGAAGTTTAAGGTGCTCCCTCTGTGTTCCTACAGCACATTCTTTATTAAATGATTACAGTATATATCACATTATTTTAAATTGTATGTTTGTCTCCATATGAGCTCTGAAAGAACAAGGGCTGTTTGTTATTCTTCATTAATTTTGAGAACCTATTACACAATACCTGAAACCTAGTGACCCTTAGGAAATGTTTGTTGAATGACAATGTATCAAACAGTAAACACCTTTTATCACAGGCATCTAAAGTATAAGAGTTGTAAAATATTTGCTGGAAAAGAGTCTGAAAGAAACCAGGGCAAAGAAATAATAAACAGTTTGTGAAATGTAATACTATGTGAGCCTGCTCATCATTTACTTTTATGAAGGGATCCGTATCTTTAACTAAATGTATGAACTGTGTTGAGGAACAAATCTGGGGAGATGTGGGAAAGGGAGACAAGCTGACTCTATGGCAGCAGAGCTCTACAATGGAGGGAAACTGAGACCTGAGACCTGAGAATAATCCAGATGGTTTGACATTTGTATCAGGCAAACTTTTTTTTTGAGTAATTATTTGCAATTTAAATACTAATGTAGAATTAAATGCTTATGTTATTTTTTGTTAAATTCCTCAAAATAAATATGTGGCAATAGGAGTATCTTATAATACTCTCAGGATTGCTGATAAAGAGGAACTACACTAGGAAATTTCACTAAAAATTACAGAAAGAGCAGCTACACCTTGGTACATTTTAATAATTTTTGTTGGCCAAAATAGAATGAATGGTATCAAATGGTCAAGAAACTCCTGCTGTTGGTAGTTCTCAAGCAAAGGAAGAATGATTCTATCAGGCATGTCAGAGGCAGTAGTTCCCAACTGGGTGAGAGGTTGAATGAGAAGATTTATTATAAATCTATGATTCAGGTATTTGTGCTTTTATAGCCAGTTTGTATAAAAAGAGGAGGTGGGTAGTTATAAATGGCCTGGATGTGTTAGTAACATGAGGAGATATACTTGTAAGCAATTTAAATAGAATTTTTATGACCTGGTAATATTTTAGAATTCTTTGCAAGGCTATTTTACACAAATGTACTAATGAGTCCATATAATCCCAATGCAAGTATTTCAGTCACTATACATTGTCCTCTGGGCTGCAAAAATCTTAGCAACCCTTCTGATTAGGTACCCCCAGACAAATACTCTGCTAGTCAGAATCAAGTATAAAAAGCTACTTTTGGAGGTACAGCGTATTTTTTTTCCTTTTAATTTTGTATACATACAAGAGACAATCTGAAAATCTTATTTTTTAAAAATCCATAGAAAGTATCTAAAGAGCCAAAGGAACTTTTGAAAAAGTTCTTTTTACTAGTTTATTAAGAAGGGTTTCACTCTGTCAGGTGTTTTATTGTTCATTTGCCAAACCTTAGCCTGGTAAATATTGTTGAAAGACACCACCCTTTCTATAGACCATCATTAGACAATATATTTGAATGTATATATATCTTAATTTTTAAAAATACGTAAGTGTGTGCTCTTCCAGTACAGGTCTCATAAGAAAGTTGATGTATACCACAAATGAACAAGTAGACCAGTATGAGCACACCCTACTTGTTCTACCAGTGTACCATTTCATTCAGCATACTGAGCTTCCAATGTGTTCAAAGCATGGTTTAACTCAGAACCTGGTAAAAATGGCATAGTGGAAACAGACATATTTATTTTAATACAAAACAGACTTTGATTAATGTTCTAACAGAAATCCAAATAATACACTATCAGGAAATGGGAGAAGGATAGATTAATTTTTACTAAAAAGGCTTTCTTAGGTGAAATGTTAGCTGAGGTTAGAAGGAAATTAGAATTTTGGCTGGCTTGTTGTGCTCCTAAAGCAGGAACCCATAGGTAAAATGGGAATGTAGATAAATTTCAATAAATGAAGACATTGAAAGTCAAGTTTATGGAGTTGAACTTTATGTTTCATGTACTAATACATCACCAAAGCTTTGAAACTAATTAGGAGAGCATTGGGAGTTAGGATTGGGGAGAGATGGTAGAGGAGAAGTTAAAGGTGACCTTGAATTTTCAAGTACAGTAATGTCATTAGGAACATGGTAAACATAGGAAGAGGAACACATATGTGGGTCAGAGGACAAAATTTTGTGAACAGGTTAAGTTTACAGGACCTTGAGTCAAGTAGGCAATTGGACATAAGAAATGGAGTTTAGGGGACCTAAACCTGACAGTTATTGCAACTTATCTTGCATTTGAGTTTGCTGTGTATTTATATTTTTTCTCTATTAGATCATGCGGTTCTTAGAGCAGAATCTATGACTTAATATATACATCTTGATCTTGGAACTTGTTACTGCACTTTGCAAGACTGTTTTTAAAAAGGAACGTAATCTATGTTTTTTCCTAGAACCATTTCTTATTGTTTCTAGATGTGTTGCCACCCTCATGAAAATTAAGTTTGCCGTCTGGGCTGCTAGCTGCCACGTTTCACTTGATGCCTGGCACAAGTGAGAATATGAACAAATTAACTTGGCTTATACTCTTTGTTTACCAGTAATGAAGATTAGAGGGGAAATTAACTTTGTCCATTGCCTTGCCTCCTAGAGGGACTATACTTTGTTCATTTATGAGGGTAGTCAGAAAAATTTTCAAGTTTGGTGTCTATGGGATTAATGTGAAACCTCACACGGGTTGTAGTGCCCTCTGCTGGGAGAAGTGATAGAATATAGGTATGCTCGGTAAAAGAGAAAAAAAAGCAGATTTCAGAGGTAATAACTAAAAGGCCTATTATTCATTTAAGCAAATATTTATACATGTGTGTATTTGTATATTTATAAACAACAATAATTCAAAAGAATGCATTTATTTAAATAACAAGCTATTTTGATAATTTAAAATGTAATTCATTTATAAAAATCAGATTAACACAAATTTCATTAATGTATCATTGGAAAGAGCAAGAATGTCTGTTATGAAATATCTAGAATGTATAAATATGCCCCATTTGCGCTTAAAGAAAAATGATTATGGTCTTTCAATTCTTTGTGGCCATGCAACCATATGATTTTCCAAGATTATTTGATTCAAAATTTCAGTCCTATTGTCAAATTGTCTATCAAGCTATTTGTCCCAGTTTAGGGTGGGGAAATACATTCAATATAGCCATGAATATCTCTTCTCAAAAGCCAATAACTTGTAATTTATAGAAAATCTATTTAAATTGGCCTTTTTTAACAAAGCTTAATTTTTTTCCTCTGGTTATAAAAGTAATATGTGTTCATTTTGGAAAATATAAGGCAACTATAGGAAATAAAAATTATTCATAATCTCATTAGAATAAATTCTGTTAAAATTTATCTATATTTTCTAGTATTTTTCTATGAATTTTTATATAGTAGAGACAAATTACGTGACTGTTTTCGTGTAACTTTCTTTTCTCTTAGCAATAAATATAACATATAATTTGTATAATTCTAAACACTTCTTTTCTCAGCATAGTACTTTTTTCTTTCTCCCTCTTCTGTCCCCTTAAAGAAAAACCTCAGCCTTCAATGTCACCTTTGGATATTATACCATAAAGAATCTCTCACTTATTGGAACCCTCAGGCTCTGCTTGTACTCCTTTTCTATGTGAAAATGTCCCATGAAGCTGCCTACTAGTCATCATTCTATTTGATTAACAGTAGACTGTTTATTCTATGCAAACTTTTTGTGCTTTGCAGCAGTAGAATTAGTGCCATGGGTCTTTTAATGTACAAGACTGGGACAGAGAAATTTATGGCTTTCTGAATATCTATGTGCTCTCTCACATTTCTCAGCCCCCCTAGAGTTAGAAGATGCCATTTGAGGAGTTCTGGCTAAGGGGCTAGGAGTAGTAGAGGATATATATTTCAGTTCTATGAGTGCATCTATTACCAGTTTTCTCTTCCTCAGCCATGGAGATTGTGGAGGCCACATGTTGATACAGCAGAGCCATAAGATGGAAGCAGCTACCTTGGGGAGTCATGCTAAAGGCAATAGTCTTTCTGTGAGTGAGAAATAAATTTTGATGTGTTATGCTATGGAGATTTAGGTATGTGTTACTGCCACATAATCTAGTCTGTTCCAACTAATATATGATGTCATGTTCATAATGTGTTTCTTTTGCTTTGGATACCCTGTCCAAACTCTTCCAGCCCATCACCATGAAGTCTTTTCCAGATTCTTCCTGTTCATCGTATAGGACTCGTCTTCTAGGACTCATCTGTTAAACATTCCTCAATTGCCCTCACCTCCCCTATCTATGTTAGTTGTCTCTCTCATATGTTTGTGTAGCACCACAAGTATAGAGAAGATTATTATTTATAGACTGATTGGATTACTTTGTGGATATTGATTAGGTAAATTTCTCTCTGAAACAATTAGCATAGATCATTGGCTTCCAAAGTGCGGTCTGCAGACCCCTGAGGGTCCGTGAGACCTTTCCAGGAAGTCTGTGAAATCAAACTGATGGTGCAAATGCAATGGTGGCTAAAGCTTATGGCACTGTCATGAATCAAGGTAGTATCGCCAAATAGTACCAGGAGTTGTATTCTTCACTGCTACACAGTCTCAGGGGGGGTGGCAGGGACAGTGACTAATTTCATTTAAGAATTACCTGAATAAAGCATTAAAAATTATAAATTGTATTAAACTTTTGACTCTTGAATACATGCCTTTATAATATTCTGACTGACAAAATGAGAAGTATGCATAAGCACTTTTGCTGCATACTGAATTACAATAGCTGTCTTCAGTAAAAGCACTTATGTAAATGTATGATTTGCAAGTTGGACCCATCACTTTTTTCAAGGGAGAGAATTTTATTTTGTAAGAATGACTGACAGACAAACTGTGGTCATTGAGAATCATGTATTTGGGAGAAACTTTCTTGAAAATGAATGAAGTGAGCTGGTTACAAAGAAAACAATTGACAGTATTTGTTGCTAATGATAAAATTTGACATTTGATATGAAAATTGGAATTTGGGGAGATTTATATATATCCCTGTGATTTTCATGGTCTCCTAATACTTAAAGATTTTAATGATGGGATCAGTGCTGATATTAATGAATGTGGTTTTTTTAATATTGTATAACGAAAGGGATCAACATTTTGAGCATTTGCATAACTCCACAAACCAGCATTTTTAAAATGACAAATTTAATGCTGTTACAAATGCATGCATCCATTCAAAATACAAGACATACAAATGGCTTTTAATAATAACAGAGTATGGAAAGTTCATTGGTATGACTAGAGTCCACATTGTAAGAAACTACTACTTGTTGAGTGTTCAGTGTTTTTTTGTTTTTTTTTTTTTCATCCTTGGTTGGTGCAAGTTTATTAAATCAGCACAGTCAACTCCCTTTCAGAGTGAAAGAGAGGGTAAGAGCATGAATAAATTAACAACTGACTGGAGTTGAAAAGCTTTCTGTTAATGCATTAAATTTGCACTGGTTTTAAAAGCCTTGTGAACTGTTTAAAAATGGTATCCATTAACTATGCTTTAACAATTTTTTTTACATATGACAAATGTCCATCTTCACAATACTTTCATGTATTAAATTTTGTATAAATCTTGAGAAAATCTGTATTCCTCAAAATAAACTGTATAAAAGATTTATAGTCCTAGTCACTTCTTTTTCTTAAGTTTTTGTTTCATGCCTTGCTGAAAAGGCAACAGATCCCTTCTATGTGCCACCCACTACTTACAAATGAAACTGGCTTGACCATCTCTTGCATCATCAAAGGTCTACTCTCTATTTGCAGTTATCATGCAAGATTTGCCCACTATAGGATTGCTCCATAGTCCCTTTTCTACCCACACAGGATTACAAGGACCAAATTTCCTTATTTACTTTTTCATCAGTGAAAATGCTTAAAGAAGATGTAATGTCCGATCTTATTTGTTACTCTTAGAAAATCTTATTTTTGACTGGACTCAGACTTAGAGGTAGAAGTTCTCAGTGAGGGCAGCCTCTGTCTCTTGGCAATCTGTTCCTGACATTTTTCTTTGGCCTCCTTTCTTCTCTTGGCCAAAGATTTAGCATATTCTGCGGCCTCTTCGTTATTTTTCTTAGTATGCTGTTTCTTCAATGCAATATGCTGCAGAATATGTGGAGTATAAGGCACTGAATCTTCGGCACTTTGGTCCTGGGTTTCTTACCTTTTTTGTTCAGGGGCTTTCTCACAACATACTGGCGGGCATCATCTTCTCTACATTGAAAAGTTTGCACATTCTGTTAGCTCTTTTGGGCCCAAGGCAACAAGTCACAGTAGTATTAGTCAGTCCAGGAATATCCTTCTCTCCTTTTTTCACAATAACCAGGTTGTGAATACTCAGATTGGCATCCACAATGCAACACTGAACAGATTTGCACTTTCTTTTTCCAGTTCTCCTAAGTCTATAATAGCAATGCCCCTTAGCAAGAGGCAGACACGGCCATGGGTCAAGACATCCTGTTTCATGGGAGAACCTTGTTTGTCATTTCCACCACTGATTTGGACAATGTAACCCTTCCACTCTTCTCCCAGAGCGTCAGCAGCAACTTCTGTGGCCATATGCCTCTCATAAAATGTACGAAGTTTGCGTTCATAGTCCACTTCAATGAGCTTTTGGCAGCCAGTGGCTGGGAAGGAGATCTTCAGCTTCATGCTGAGGCAGCTGACTGCCTCCAAGGTGCCATGAAAAAGCTCAGTAAATTTTTAAAAGAGAATGTTTACAAATATCTGAAAATGCTATTATTATTCTCTTGGAGAGAATGTGGAGAAATTGGAACACTTATTCATTACTGGTGGGAATGTAAAATGGTACAGCTGCTGTACCATTTGGAGATTTGACGGTTTGTTGGAAAGTTAAGTATAGAGTTGCCTTACGATCTGGCTACTTGGGACATACCCAGAAGATCTGAAAGCAGGGATGTGAGCACACATTTGCACTCTAATGTTCATAGTGGCATTATTCACAATTGGAAACAACCCAAGTGTCCATCAACAGATGGATGGATAAACAAAATCTGGTATATCCATATGATGGACTATTATTCAGCAGCAAGAAGGAATGAAGTCCTGGAGCATGTAACAACATGACGAACTTTGAGAACGTTAAGCTAAGTGAAATAAGTCAGACACAAAAGGACAGATATTGTATGATTTCACTGCTATGAACTAATTATAATATGTCTACTCAGATGTAAAATATAGGTTTGCAGGATATAGAATGAAGCTAAAGAATGGGGAGCAGTTGCTTAATATGTGCAGAATGTTTAACTAGGTTGAAATTAAATGTTGGGAAATGGACAGAGTTGACAGCACGTTATTGTGAGAAAAATTAACACTGCTGAATGGTGTATGAATGTGGTGGAAGGGGGATGTTTAGAGTCATGTATGTCACCAGAAGGAAAGTTGGAGGTTAAAACATGGGAATGTATAACACGGTGAATCTTGCGGTGGACTAAGACTGTGATTAACTGTAAAAATATAAGAAATGTTGACATGTTCTTTCATGAACTATAACAAATGTTTGTCACTATTACAAGGAGTTATTAATAGAGGGATATGGGAAAAATGTGCCTATTGCAAACTATGGACTAGAGTTAGCAGTAATATATTAAAAATAATAATTAAAAATAAAATAAAATAAACTTACATGCTGGACTTTTTTACCAACTTGACTCCAGTAAGCTAACAGCTAAAATTATATCCATGCAAATCAATGAAGGCTTTTTTCCCCATCTGGGAATTCAGATCAATCAGAAAAGACTTAAATATGCCAGTAATTTGTGTTCCCTCAACAAAACTGTACAAATACAAAAAAATTCTTTGATAAACTAGAGCAGATGTATGACACTGTTAATAATAGAGGGGTGTATAGGAAAAAATATACCTATTACAAACTAGGGACTATAGTTAACAGTAATATTTTCATACTCTTTAGTCAACAGTACATATGTACTATACCAAAACTATGAGTCAATAATAGGGCTTAATAGGGGATATGGGAGGATTTGGGTTTCCTTTTTAATTTTCATTTCTTTTCTGGAGTAATAAAAATGTTCTTAAATTGGTAATTGGGATTTATGTACAACTATGTAATGATACTGTAGGCCAGTGATGATACACTTGGATGGTTTGTATATATAGCTCAATAAAATTGCGTTAAAAAAAGAGACTCTTCTGTTTTTCAACTGCATACCTATATAAGACCAGATTTTCTTTATATACTTCAACCAGTGCTACAGAATGAATAGGAATCTTCTATTAAGCCATGCATTAAAGACATTAAGAAAACTGTAAAACAATGACACTTTTCCCACTTTTTTTGAAACATAGTAATTTTCCATAGAAAATCTGTTATTTATATTAACATGCAATGACTTACTGTTGCTATTTTAAATGGTTTAAATATTTTAGCTATCTTTCAACTTTAATTTTTAGTATGGTAAATATCAATAGACACAGACTATATAAACAGAAGCTCTTTGGGGTTCTCAAAATTCCAAGAATGTAAAGGGATCCTAAAATCAAAAAGTTTGAGAACTACTTGCATAGATCATAGAGGATTGATGATATGGACTTGGCAAAGGAAGCACAGTGAGATGGCAGCGTGAGTGCAGATAGAGAGGGTCATAGCTATAATGAGCACCCTCAAGGCCACAGGCTTCATGCTGCTCGTTGATAATAGGTTTGTCAATCTCATTTCAAGATGAAAGACCAAAAAGCTGCCTCCAGAAATAATGGCAACACTCTCACTGTTCCGGGTTCCCCGGATGCAGGAGAGTGTCCCCCAAAATAGCCTGATTGACCCTCCCTACTCTCACCTTCCCTGTGCCAGAACACAGCTGCCCTTCGCTCCCAGGCTGCTACCCAAGCCAGAAATACTAGAGCTATTGAAGGACCCTCAACCAGTTTCATCAACAGGGCAGACAAGATAAAAGATGTTTAGCTGTTGGAAAACATAAGAGACTATTTAATGCCATAAAAAGTCAATTATCTTTTTGAAACTATGAGACAACAGCCTGAACAGGCTCATTTACAACAGAAATTACATAGCTTCATGTCCTTCTCATGTAGGAGAACTGGGAAAGGGAAAGCAAAGGGAAAAAAAAAAAAAAAGAATGTAAACCCAGCATAACCTGGACAATAAGGGGGGGGGGCTCGTATTCATACTCACAAACACTTTCTGCAAAGCACATTGAGGGCTCAAGTCCCCTTCTTTCTCTGAAGAGTCACATTTTCTAAGAGGAACACATACCAAAATTCAGGTTTTATTTTTCATTGTTATTATCTGTTTTTGTTTTGACAAGATGCAACACCCTTTGAGAAAAGGAGTGAGCCTTTATCATTGGAAGAAAAGCTTCAAAGGATATCATAGAATCATAAAGGAGCAAACAGACAAATCCAGCAACTAGATTAGCAGGTCTGAAGAGGCATGTGAAATGTCTCGTGACTGAGAATTAGTGATTAAAGAAAAAGTAAGCAGCTAAAACTGAAAAGACCAGAGTCCAAAAAAAAGTTCCAATAGAAAAGGAACTGTATCTAGATGTTGGTTTTGTAGGACAATCAGTTACAGAACCTTCCATGACAATCTGAGGATACTATCAAAGGCCTGGTGAATATATAAAGCCAAAGGAAGGGCAAGGAGCAAAAATAAAACAGCTACAAAAGGGAAAATCAAGTTCACAATAATCCAACAACACATCACCATGCTGTAGGAGATACAGTCTTCTCAGGACTTAGAAAAATGCGTTATGAAGATTGACTGGACATTAGGTTTCTAGATTTGACAGACACTGAGCTATGTGATATTTGATTCTGCTGATACAAACCAAATAAATATCTCAAGCAACTTTTTCAAGTGATAATTTTTCCCTCTACTTAACCTCGAGATTTTAAAACAGAACTTTAATGTGTGTAATATGTAATCTATACAACTGTAAAACACATATTGAAAGCCTGCCCTTTGTTATGCATTGTGTACATACATGTTATTACTTAATTAATTTATATGAAGTAGTTAAGATACATCTCAAATCAAAATAGTGCCACATTTTGCACTACTCAATATAATTCTTGATATATATCAAGAATTATATTATCAGGAAGCAAATTTAAAATTTTCATTTTATGAATTTTCATCTTATGAATAAAGGAACCAAATTAGCAAGACTTCTTTTTAAAACTACCAGAGTACATAATTAAGCAGAATAGATTTTAATTTATAACTTTTTAATGATATGCTCTATCATTTAAAAATATCCATGGAATTATCTGTTTCTTTTGAATACTATATAAGTGTACATAATTTCCAATTGGCAGTATTTACTTTATTTTATTTGTGGTTTTATGAAATATCATGCAGAAAGTCCAGAGTTCCCTGCTTCACAGACACAGTTTTCCCTGTTATTAACACTTTGCATTCATGTGGTAACTTTGTTACAATTGATGAAACAATATTATAATTATACTATTAACTGTAGTCCATAGTTTATATTATGGTTCACTATATATGTTGTACCATAGTTTTTTTTTTTAAGTTTTATTTGGTAACACATACGTTTTTAACCACATTCAAATATATAATTCAGCAGTGTTAATTATATTCACAATGTGGTGCTACTATCACCAACATCAATTATCAAAATGTTCCATCACTGCTAACAGAAACTCTGCACCAATTAAGCATTAACTGGCCATTCTCTACCCCTGTCCTGCCCTTGGTAACCTGTGTTCCAGTTTCTGATTCTAAGAATTTGCCTATTTGAATTATTTCATGTCAGTGAAATCATGCAATATTTGTCCTTTTGTGTCTCGCTTATTTCACTTAACATGATGTCTTCAAGATTCATTCATGTTGTCATATGTATCAGAACTTCATTTCTTTCTGGGACTAAATAATATTCCAATGTGGTATATATATATATATATATATATATATATATATATATATATATATATATATATATATATATACCGCATTTTGTTTATCCATTCATCTGTTCATAGACACTTGTTGCTTCCATCTTTTAGTCATTGTGAACAGTGACACAATGCACATCAGTGTGAAAGTATCTGTTTAAAATCCCTACTTTGAATTCTTTGGATATATACCCAAAGGTGGTATTCCGGCTGATACAGCAATTCTATTCCTAAATTTCTGAGAAACTGTCATAGTTATTTGATTCTTTTAGCTGCTATTGTAAATGGAATTTTTTTCTTGATTTCCTCTTTTCTCATTACTAAAGTATTTAAATACTACTGGTTTTTGTGTGTTGAGCTCGTTTACTAGCTCTAGAAACTTTGTTGTGGATTTTTTCAGATTTTTCTATGTATAAACTTATGTCATCTGTAAATAATAAAGTTTTACTTCTTCCTTTTCAATTTGGATGCCTTTATTTCTTTCCCTTGCCTTATTGTTCTAGTACAATGTTGGATTGTCTTCCAGTACAATGTTGGATAACAGTGGTGACAGTGGGCATCCTTGTTTTATTCCTGATCTTAGAGGGAAAGCTTTCAGTCTTCCACTGTTAAATAGGATGTTAGCTGATGGTTTTTCACTTATGCCTTTTATCATGTTAAAGAGGTTTCATCCTATTCTTAATGTTTTAAGTGTTTTTATCAAGAAGTTGTGCCAGGTTTTGTCAGATACCTTTTCTGCATCAATTGAGATGATCATGTTTTATTTCCTTTGTTCTGTAAATGTGGTGTATAACATTTATTGATTTTCTTATGTTGAACTACCCTTCCACGTCATGGATAAATCCCACTTGAACATGGTGTATAATCCTTTTAACGTGCTTTTGGGTTCAGGTTGCTAGTACTTTATGGGGATTTTTGCATCTATATTCTTAGGAAATATTGATCTATAATTTTCTTATCTTGTGGTACCTTTATCTGGCTTTGGTAGGAGGGTGATGTTGGTCTGATATGCTTGGGGAGTGTTTCCTCCTCTTCATTTTTGGAAGACTTTGTGAAGGTGGTAATTCTTCAGAATGTGTGGTAAAATTCACTTGTGAAGCCATCTGGTCTTGGGTTGTTCTTTGTGGGAGGTTTTTGATTACTGATTGAAACTTAATTGTTATTGGTATGTTGAGATTTTCTATTTCTTCTTGAATCAGTATAGGTAGCTTGTTTGTTTCTAGGAATTTGTCCATTTCATCTGTTATCTTTTTTTTTTTTTTGCATATATTTGTTCATTGTGTCCTCTTTTATTTCTTTTTATTTCTGTAGGGTCAGTAGTAATAACCCTCCTTTCTTCTGATTTTAGTTATTTGTGTTCTTTCTTTTTCTTTGTTAGTCTAGCTAAAGTTTTGTTGCTTTTATTGTTATTTTTTAAGGACCAATTTTGGTTTCATAGATCTTCTCTTTTCCAATTCTTTATTTCATTTATTTCTGCTCTAATCTTTGTTATTTCCTTCCTCCTGCTTGCCTTCTTTCTTCAAGTCAAACCAAACAGTATTTCATTTTAATAAATAGTCAATAAAATAATTTTTATATGTAAAACATTTGTTTATGCATTGCTAACCCTCATCACAGCTTGCCATTGATGAAGTTATATTCAGTAAACTACAGAATTCAGTATACATTACACTTTAAAGTTTTAAGAATTCACCAATTAGGTTCCATAAAGTTCTTTTCATTTTGAGTGAAAAAGTGTTTAAGGTGCACAAACATTTATTTTTAATAAATTGAATTTCTATAAAAATGAAATTTATTATTTCACATCAATAAAACATCTGGTCCTTATGGACAGGTAGAAGCCAAAAAGATTCTAACGCCAAGACAGATTTCTGGCATGGATTCACATGGAACAGTCCAACTATTGGAAGATATTTGGATCCTTTACTCTTTTTGGAACAAATAAACAAACAAAAGCAATGCAAACGAAGAAACCACAGAAATGTGAATTGCAAACATCTCTGGGCGAAGTTACTTCTCTTTGGTGCCTGTGGCTGACTAAGAGGCAGAGTGGCATAGGATGGGTATTGTTCTGCTTTCTTGGGCAAGGTTGTCAACCTCTTTGTGTCTTAGTTTCTTCATTTGTAAAGTTGGGATAACAATGCTATTTACTTTATAGGACAGACATAAGGATTAATTGGGATAATATATGTAAAATTATTAGAATTGTGTATAACACATGGTAAGAACTTAATCAATGTGTATTATTATTATTCATTTATGATGATTATGATCATGCTGATGATGATGACGAATGCAATATTTGTTGTTGATTATGACCAAATGGTTTAAATAGCAAGGTAATGAATAACTGGAATTTAATATGCTGAGACATATTTGAGGGTTTTTGCTCTTTAAACATTTTAAGAAACTGGTATTACATATAATAGAAAAGAATTTTAAAAGGCACTTTAAAGCAACTTTATGAAACTGGGACAACTACATTATATGGTTGCATCTGACATATACTTATTCCAGAGTCTTTGATAAATGGAAAATGGTCTATCAGTAGAATGAGTAAAAGATTTTTTCTTATATATCCAATTTTGGTAATTGAAGCTTAAGTAAAATTTAAATACTGTATAAGGACTCTTGTAAAGACTCTAGGTAAATTATCAGTGAATGCTTATAAAAAAAAATACTCTTCAAGAGTAAATACCTTCCAAGAACATTCGAGTTTGAAATCATTTAGCTTGTGGAGATGCTGTGGTTCATAAAATAAGACCCTAATCTTTTTTCCATAAACAGTGGGGCCAATAACATAGCCAGTAGTGAATGTTTCTCCACTTCAAAAGAGCCACCTGCAGGCAAAATACATCTGGCAGTCTGCCGACCTGTATCTCGTTTGGACAGAACCTCCCCTTATTCCCACCTTTACAGCCTCTGAAACCCCTCAACTTCCTCCCCAGCACCGTCTTCTCTGCCACCATCCACTTTCTGGACTGGCCAATACCATTTTTTCATGGTTTGCTCCTTTTTGCCTCCAACCATGAGCTCTCAGATATGCCAGAATGTTTCCATTAACGTGGAAGCCAGCATCAGCCACCTGGTCAAATCTGCAGCCACAGGCCTCCCTCATCCACTTCTCTTTGGGTCTCTATTTCTACGGCGACTATGTAGCCCTGGAAGTTCAAGTGGGCCACATGAGTTGACCAAGAAGAAGTGCATGGGTGCACAGTATCTCTTGAAAATGCAAAATCAGCCAAAGTCTGAGAGATTTCAATTGGAGTCGAGAGGTGATTCTGGAGGTTACTCTTATGTGTTATATAGATATCTCTTTTTAGTTTTTAGTGTATTAGAATAGCTGGAAGGAAATACCTGAAACTGTCAAACTGCAACCCAGTAGCCTTGATTCTTGAAGACAATTCTATAACTATATAGCTTACACGGTGTGACTATGTGATTGTGAAAACTTTGGGCTCATACTGCCTTTATCCAGTGTATGGACAGATGAGTAGAAAAATGACAACAAATAAATTAATAGGTGGAGGATGGGGGGATGGGATTTTTGGGGTGTTCGTTTTTACTTTTATTTTTATTCTTATTTATAGTTTTTGGAGTAATGCAAATGTTCAAAAATTGTGATAATGCACAATCATAAGATGGTATGTGAACAACTGATTGTACACTGTGGATGATTGTATGGTATGTCAATATATCTCAATAAAACCGAATCAAAAAAAAAAAAAACAAAAAAAAAAACCAACAACAGCCTAGTGGCCTAGCCCTCCAAGCCCTCTTCCATGACTTGCAGAAACTACCCTCAGATTAGTGAGGTGGCAGCCTAGATGCCAAGAAAGCCACCATGGCCCTGAAGACCAACCTAATTCAAGCAAACTATGCCCACACAGGCCTCCAACTTTGTGGTTTCCTGGATAGAGGGAAGTGTGAACTCATCAAGAAGACTGGTGACCACCTGAGCAAACTCCGCAGGCCGGTGGGCCCCTAACCCAGCTGGACGGGCATCCTCAAGCTCAACTGGGAGCCTCCAGCACTCCAGCTCAGCTGCATCCTCCTGGCTGGGACCTTTTCAGGAGTCTCTCCCTCCAGCTGAGGAGCAGCTTATTAACCACCCTGGATCCCTCGCCCAAGCTGTGGCCCAAGTGGAAACAATAAAGCTACTTTGGGGCAGAGAAAAGGAAAAAAAAAGAAAGAAACAAGGCCACCTGCAAAAATTACTTAGGGAAGCAAACAAAAAAGGAGAAAAAATTGTCATATTAAACACAGTCTGCTTTTGAAAACATTTTAATCAAAATACATTACACACTTTCATGTGTCACAACAGCTTTTTTTGTACATATGTGACAAAGAATTTCCACAGAAACCTGTACTGACACTGAAGAATTACTATACCTGGTCTCTGTTAAGACTAAATTGTGTTGCTTTGCCTAGTTTTGTTAATGGTGAAATTCTTTCACAATGATTGCAAGAGTTAATCAAGATTCCAGAAAAAATAAGGGGCTGTAACTTAGTGCTTTAATTCTGACCAGGTTTCACTTACAACCTCTTCTGCAAAAGTTATAACATGGAGGTGTATAGAGCATGTTCCAAATGCCATCCTCAGAAAGCATTGGTTTCAGTCTCTGGCAGTGCTGCTTGCTAACTTGCTGTGGACAAGGACACACTTTCATAACTACAGAAAGTCTGAATAAATAGACAGCTTTGAACTGTGGTGGGATAGCTGTGATGTGGGCTCATGAAATAGAAAACAATAGTCTGTTTTTGATAGGAGCAATTTCTTTGCTTAGGCCTTTCTGGATTAAAAATGAGATTTCTTGTTTTGTGTTATGGAGTATGCTTAAAATTAAGTTCATAATTATTCCCTCAAGACCAGTTTTTTCAAAGCAGCCATTGTTCACACTACTTTAAAATGCATGTGAAATAGGGCTGAGCAGTAACAAACAAAAACGACCATCATGGTTACTACAAGATGCTTCTCTCTTAGATACCAGTCTTGGAGGCAATCCAGTTCCGATAGGCAGTCACTCGCATGTAGACACCTGGTTTATTGATTTTACCACACTCATCTCCCCAGCTTACTATTCCAACAAGGTACCAAATATTTCGAGAATTGGGATAAACTAGTGGTCCTCCAGAGTCACCCTAAACAAAACAAGAAATATTTATTATTATGAGAATTTACTTTCCAGTACTTTATCTTACACTAAATGAAAAGCCCAGGTGAAGTTTGTGATTCATTCATGCTTCTGAGACCATAGGAAGGTATATATCCCCGTATCACCCTTAACCTCAAGAATATATATATCCCTGGGGCTGTTTGGTGTTTATCTAAACCAGAAGGGGATTGAACTGATAAGTCACAGGATATAATTCTAGCAGAAAGTTTTTGGAAGACATATGATGCGGACATAAATGAAATGCAAGACCTTACACCTAAAAAAAAAAAAACAGTAGTCAGAACCTTAGACATGAAAGAGGTAAGAAGTTAATAGGAATCTGGGAATGATCTGGAAGTAAATGAAAAATTTCTGAGACTGATCCCTTAGGTCTGTACTCCTGAAGGGAATAGACTGTGATGCTAGACAGCCTGGGCTTGTAGGCCAACTCTTCCTTTTACAAGCTGTGTGACCTTGTGCAAATTACTTAACCTTCCTGTGACTCAGTTTCCTCATCTATAAAATGAGTTTAATAATAGTACCTACACTATAAGGTTGTGATGAGGATTAAATGAATTAATATTTGTAAAGGACTTAGGACTTGAGCTCCATAGCAAACACAGTATAAGTGTTTGTTAAACATTTATAAATAAAAGTTGCATGGAGAGGAGAGTTACTTTAGTGCCAGGATGGCAGGGTTGTCAAAGTGAAAATTGATTGAAGCATAGAATTGTCTCCACATAGATGATTTTCACAAATAATAGCAATTATTTATCTACCATTTGGATAACTGCAAATAATGTCCAGACTTACCTGGCAAGCATCAATATTTCCTTCCATATATCCAGCACATAGCATTGTGTCCGATACTGCACCATTATATGCTTCTTTAGCATTACAGGTGTTTGTATCAATAATCTTGACAGGTGCTTTTTGAAGTAACACTGGATAGTCACCTAAAGGAAGTAAAGTATCAGCAAAAGAGTTGCTCTGAAACAGATCAGATGGGAACTTTACTTTGTGCATAAGACCTCTATTTGATTCTTGCCTATTATTAGGATGAAAAAGCTCACTCAATTCCCTCCCTCAAACCAATGAAAACTAAACATTCAAAGCACAATTTGAAACAATTTTCTTAGGCCACTTTTCCATGTCTTTATTTTCATTCTTACATCTTTGGACCAGAGTTGTTTCAATTAGGTTCTCCAAGTTTAGGGAGCTTGTAGGACCAGTCTCCTTGGGAGGCTTCAGATCAAGACAATTTTCAGAGTCATAACCTCATATGCATCATTCCCTGAGAGATGGCCTGAGAGTACCCTGCTCTGACCATTTGGGTATAAATGATGCCTTTGACTCTGTACCTGAGGGTATCATCAAACTTTCTTGGTGCTTTTTTTGTACCTTATATAGGTATATGTTAGGTTTTCACTGAACTTACCATCATACGAAAGTGCTCCCCATCCTGTAACCACAACACCTTCACCTGGTGGAATAATCTGTGTGGCTTCAGGAAGACAAACTCGATGTACATCATTCTTAAATGAAACATTCTCTGTGAGCAGTATAACTGCAATATCATCATGATGCTCACCCGGGATGTAGTCTTCATGAATAATAATTTTTTGAACATTATGTTGCATGTAAGGGGGATTTACTTTAGTGCCAAAGCTGACTGTGTAGTTGTTTGGATTTTGTGTCCTAGAAAAATGAAAATTATGTCCTTTATCTTGCTTTCAAAATAATATAAATATGTTCTGCAACTACCATACTCTTTGCATGCTATTAATATTTCTTTGCTCTATAACTCATTAAAAATAATATAGTCTGATTTTCAAATTCATTTTTAAAAATCTCATTTGAGCACTTACACCACACACTATGTAAGGAAGGTAATGGGATATAGAAATGAAAATATATAGCCCAAGCCTTTCAGAAGCTTAAAGTCTAATAAGGTAAGCATAAACTCTGGCAGTTATAATAATTGCTTAAGTGGCTATAAATAAAAAAGTTAGTGGGACCATAAAACAGGAGGACCTAGATCTGTGTGCTTAAGGGAATGGGAGATATCACATGGAAAGCAGTGTTTTGGATGAAACTATAAGGCTGAGTCATATTTGCTAACACAAGCAGAAGTGAACACTCCTGGCAGAGCATGTGCAGAAGGAAGGAGATAGGAAAAGAATGATGTATTCTAGCAACTAAAAGTAGCTTGAGATGTCTGGAGTGCAAACTGATGAGAAATAATGATCATGTGAGAAAAAAATGTAGAACCAAGAATGAATGACTCTTCCCATTTTTACTGGTGAGGGAGGAAAGCCTTACATAGGCTTACATAAAATATGTCTTCTAAACAAGGTCAGTTTTGAGAATTAAAAGGTGTGCTATTAATAATTAAGCTGAGATAACAGGTGTGAAGTGGAACTGCACCAGGTCCTATGGCTTTCCAAGCCTTAGGCAAGATGGTGAACTTACTTTTTAAAGCAGTGAGCTGCAGTCACAAGGTATCTGTTACTGATCAAAGAAGCCCCACAGTAGTGTTGGCCATTCTTTTTGAGACTTGCTTGCCAAGGCCATTCTCCCTCCTGAGCAGTGGAGCCTCCCTTGATTCGATCATATGTAGCTGACATCCTTGCTCGCCTCCCACAACCTGCCAGAAAGAGTTAGTTTGTTCCGTTGAGAAAAGGAAGATAATGTCTACTTGATTATAAAACAGAGAGTGAGCCGAGACATCCTTCTATCATCCTGTCTGACAGAATCTTACTGAGAGGAATGGAAGATAATCTGTACAGGAATCACTGGTAGCCCCTGGATCACCTATGTATCCAGCATAGGATCTCCAAGACACCTCGGCACTTGGAGAATGGATAAACTGTGGGAGGCCGATGAAGACACAGTTAAGCCCATGAGCTCTGTAATCACACTTCCCGGATTTGAATTCTAGTCCCACTGTGTATGAGCTAGGTGTTGTACAAAATATTTTACTTCTTTGTATATCAGTTTCCCCATCTTAAAATGAGATAGTAATAGTATCTATTTCTAGGATTTTTGTGAGGATTAAATGGGTTGTTATATGTAAAGCACTCAGAACTTCAACTGGCCAAAAATAAAAAATCTTGGTTAATATCATGTGTTTTAGGTCATTTCATATGTTTAATTTAAATATATATGAAAACTTACAGCTGTTGATAATCTTTTCAGCATCAACCTTTTTGATTTCTGAAATAGAACAAAAAAGTCCATAGTAAGTTTAATATCTAGCATGGATCCACTGACCTTGGGGCCAATGGAGTAAGATGGTAGGTCCTACAAAGCAGGAGGGCCCAGAAAAAAGAATCTCAGGAGAAAGTGTCAATAGAAATGAGAGAATATTTGTTTATAGGGATTGTTCTTTTATTACATAGGCAGGTATGATATGGAAATACCATCTTGATAGTTCCTCATGAGAGACTACTTTTTTACTTAATTAGAATTTTATTTTATGTCATCTAAAGTGGAAAATTGCCAGTGGCTTTTCTTAGAAGGTAAGAAAGGACCCAACAGTAAATTTTATTGTTGCCACCATACAAAAATAATTTAAACTAAGTGACCTGTCTTATCACAGCAGATCCAAAACTGTTTTTGAGAAGAAAAGATTATGAAAAGAATGGCAAGACACACATGATTTATAAGTACTACATAAAGTCTTACCATTTGCTTTAGAATGAAAAGCAGATTTTTCTCTCAGAACCAACTTCAAGGTATGGCATTATTGTGATTTCAATTTGTTTTTTAAAGTAAAGAACACAAGTAATTACTCTGATGTTAAGCAGTGATTTGTTCAATTAAAAATAATATTGAGAATCACCTTTGGGTTGGGTGTTTCTGATATGTATTAGGGTTAAAGATATGAAAGTAACATTGCTCCCATCTAATATGTAAGCTTACCCAAGAGCCTAAGAGAATTAGGATCTGTAGTCAAGGATCCTGAGTGATTCCTCAGCATTTGACGTAAGATGCTTTCAATGCTTGTCCTTGTGCCTTCCTTCATTGATCTGGGAGACTTGAATATCAGCCATATTTGTGCTGTCACACTGTTCCTATCAGGACTGGAAACAACATAAAGATTTCATGTGTTGCTAAAAAACAGCATTTCCTTTCTTGTTTTCTGATGTTTCATATCTTGGTTCTTCTGATCTTCTACAGGTTTGTGCAGTTCTTTCACTTTAGGTCATGCATAGGATCATCCATTTGCCTACATTTACTTGGTGACAGCATGCATTCAACTATGTTATTAAGTTTAGAGGACAAATATTTCTACAAATCTGAAATATAAGAAAGATCTCAAGCAAAAAAGGTGGAGATTTCATCTGAGGACAGAGATCATTTATTCACACATTCATCAATAATTTATTGAGCAACTGCTATAGACAAGTGACTGAACTAGGTGCTATTGGGTGGTACAAAGGTGACTAAGATAAGGTTCCTACCCTTAAGGAATATACAGACAATTAAGTGAGATAAGACACATATATATGACTATAATAAATAACTATCAACAAGACAGAAGTGATAAGATATTATCTTATCTGCAGATATTTAAAAGAAGGATAAATCACTTTGTACTTAAAGGATCTGAGAATTTTCATGGAAAATTTAAGGACTTTAAAATATGAGGAAAATTTCTTCAAGCAGAAATGAGGAGTAGGACACTAAAAATGTTAATTTATTATGTGTTTTATTATTATTATTATGAATTTATGGGGTACTGACTATATGTTTCAGGAAATTTATCATCGTACTTATTATCATGTTTAGTCTCCACAAAAATCTTGTGGCATAGGTATCCTTATCTTCTCTTTATAGACCAAGGAAAATTGAGGCTCTAAAGAAGTTATATATCATGCTCAAGTCTACACAGCTAGGAAACTGTGGTTCAGAATCAATGCAACTAACATGATAAGCTGGGCATTATGCACTCTCCCTGTTCCTAGTTATCCAGTGATTCCAGTGCCTGGGATATTAAGTTCAGATGGAGGAGGGTATTTAACAGTAACCAAAGGGTAGCAGTAGAGAGAAGTTGTCCAGCAAAACTATTTTTTGAGGAAAATTAATCTGATTGTGGTGTGCAGGGCAGATTTATTTGGAACTGGAAAAGGAGTGGGCATGTAGGAATTGTCAAACAGCCCTGAGGCTAGGGTCTGAAATGTTGTTATTATGCTTTGGGTCTCCCTAAAGGATGCCCAACCTGTTGGCATATAAGTCAATAATCACACATAGGAAGACTCAGCTCACATGAGTTTGATTATTGCAATGTGTACCAAACTGAAAAACTCTTTCCTATGGGCTTTCTTCATCACTTCCTCTAGGCTCAAGCTACATACAGATTTCTGAAGTTACATACATGAGAAAACAAAACAGAAGCCTTCTGGGGGTTGTAGTTGCTTCTGAGAAGCATGTAGGCCCTTCAACGTTAGTCTCCCATGTCTGTCCAATACTATAACAGACCCTCAAGTTCTCAGTGCTGGTTGGGACATTAATCCACGCTGTAACTACAGGAGTCCCAGGAGCAGGAGAAAAAAGGAAGACACAGCCTAGTGGCACTGCTAATGGTAAAAACATTAGTAACCTTCTTTTGAAATGTATTTATTTTTTACAAATGCTTTCACACACATCATCTTCTTTGATCCTAAGTATGGTCCCATGAAGGATGCAGGGAAAGTATTATCACCATTTTACAGATTGGGGGAACAGATTCAAAGAGTGACTCTAATCTCTGGGATTATTAATGTCTGAGGCTGGACTGAGATTATTTAACTCCAATTCTGTGCTATTCCATGTTGTACCACACCCATATGCAAGGGACACAGTATAGCTATTTTACTTCTGGTTATGGTGAGAAGAAGATTTTCCTTGGTCAGTAAAGTCTTGTGTAGATAAGCTTTCCTGTAGTCTACAAGAATCATAGGGACAGTTTCATGAGGTGTTTAGAACACTTGCAAGTAGAAAGACAGGAGAAAACAGAGTCTATATTAATGCTACTGCTAAATAAAAACATTATAGCATCAAATATTGGTCTAAGGGATCATGTAATGTTTAGCCAGACATAAAATCCTAAGAAACTAGAGGGATGAATCAACTGCAATTTAAAGATTAATGCATTCTCAACAGATCTAATGAGCTCAACTGTATAGCCCCCATTTGCTCATTGATTCATATTGAACAATTAGGCTAACAGTTGGGATAATGCTGACTAGTAATAATTTATAAAATAAAGACTGTAATGTGTCAATGATATGGACTCTTTTTACCAAGTACCTTGGAGTATAATTTTATGTGTGGTAGGTTTATCTCTTTTCTGAAAGTCAGTGTTGGCTACTTACAACAGTTTGATCACTTGAGAGTTGATATATTGCCTGTAAATGCTAGAACTTTCAAACGCATCAACCATCTGTTTAAAAAGAACATAAAGTCAAATATCAAACTCCAATAACATATTTATATTTCAGGGAATTTACAATGAAACAAATACAGGAAAATTCTAACTTACCTTAGTCTCAAGAAGTTTGCTAAGATAGTTATTTTCTGGTGATGTCTCCCTTCCATAATTGCTATTATATGGGATATTCAGTACTTTAAAGCTACCTTGATAATAGTAGGTCCTGTTTTCTGTGAGGTAAAGAAATGATTCAAGAATTATTTAAATGAAATTGTCTTCAAATCCAGATACAGCTCTACACAGTAATATCAACTAGTAAGTATTTTGCTCATATTAGATATTGATAAACCATACTTTTATCCTGCTAGCACTGTTGATTAGACAACCTGGACATCATGGAGAGTGTTTCTAGGATTGACACTATAGCAGGTACATATAAAAGGTCAGAAAGAAGAGCAACATTTTGACGGAGACAGATAAGACTACATTCTAAGAATGGGACTTCTGCCTAGAGTAATTAATTGCCTGACTATGAATAAGAATAGCTTTAGTTTTTAAGTGTCTATTGTGTGGATTCTTCATAAAGACTCCATGAAGTATCCCCATTTTGCAAGAGAAATGGAGCCTTAGTGAAGGATTGAGTAATTTTCCCAATATCAAACAGCTAGTAGGAAGAATCAAGGATCCAAAGCCTATCTATCTTATTCCAAAGCCCAGGCCTAATCCATTACACTTCCTTCCTAAATTTTCATAGTTACTAAATTACTTATTATCTGCTACATTTATCTCTAATATGTGATAGATATGCATTTAGGAATATACTACATATTTTGTAACAGAATCTAGTATATAATAAGCATTCAATAGTTGTAAGTATTATTTTGCAATATGATCCCTGTATTTGAGGACCATCTTGTAGAAGAAATAGGCTCAGTATGGAAGAAATCATTACATTAGGTGACAATAAGAAGATAATTAAATGATAAAGTGAACTGTTCCATTGCAAGTTCTGTATGAATGCAGAGAAGTTTGACATTGCAACTGAAATGTGACTCGTCCCCATAAATGTGAGAAAGGTTATGGAAACAGAAAGCAAGAAGGCCAAAATAAAATGTTGAAAATGAGCTGTTCATAAAGGCATATAATTTGTGAATGAGTATTGTTAATTTCAGTTAGGTTGTCTGTGAGCCATGAATCTTTTACTATAGAAACCAAGCTTTACATGTTTGTTATTAGTTTTACCATTAGTAGTAAGAAATAGACCTTGAAACTATTCAGCTTTCTTGTTCATAATTCCATATTCACAATACATCCTTCAGTTCTTTATTGGATTCCTAATTATTTCTACCTACTACAAAGTTAAGCAGCTATGAACATTCCCCAATGCTAATTAATAAGTGGCAAGGTACAGATTTTTTATTACAACTGTTTTAAGCAGTTTTTTCAGAACCAATGGATAAACTGATAACTTAATTGTTGAAGACATTAAAGACTAAGAAACTATACCCTAAGGAGAAGGAAATAAATTCGTGAATATCCTATTATTAATTGAATTACATGCAACAATCCTAATGGGCCACTAAGAGAACTCACTAACTATACTTAGGTCTCTGTGAATATAGTTATTGTGACCTGTTGGTACCTGATGAGATGACAATAACCTCTTAGGGATGGGTCATCTATAAGACATTTGTGCACCTTACCATTAACACTTCTATCTTTATTAGTAAAAATACCAATATGAATTGAGAAAGATAGTTAAGGTTTCAGGAAGAGGAAATCATTTTACAACATTTCCACAACTGGATTACTTACAATTTATTTCTAGAAAGAAAATTGAAAAAAAGGTCAGTAATCACTATATCATAATTCAGAGTCTGTGAATTAAGCTGGTGTTCTCTGAGCCACCCCAACTTTCTAAGTGTTAAAAAGTGAAAGTAAATGTGCCCTACGGTTAAAGAAAATAGCAGACTTGATAAGAAAGTATTTGGGACAAAAAGCAGAAATTTAATATGCAAACTTCCTCAGCCTATGACACATCCCTGGGCTCCTTCTCACAATATTCTTTAGAAAACATCTGGTCCAAACAAAGTAGAGTAAACAACAATTATATAGGCTCTAGTAGAGAATTTGTGTATAGGTCTTAGAAGGGAAAAGCCAAAAGAAGGAATGAATATAAACAAAAATCACAAGAGGAATTATTAAGGGAATAGAAGAGTTAAAACACATAATCCCCATAATCTCAAAGATATAGTAGACAAAAGGGCTCAATGATATATAACAGTCCAGTGAACAAAAAAGTAGGCTGCAGAATTCCATAAAGAAATTGAAATGAAAATAAGACTACCACAGATGAATGCAACTTTGAAAACAGATATAGATTGAAAATATTGTGGTATGGAGGACAGCCTTGAAGGCAAACGAAATAAAATGGAAAAGAAATAAAATATAAAATTACTCTTGGGGGAATGGGCGACATAGAATGCAATGGAAATCCAACAAATGTAGAAATGTTCCTGATATAAAGAGTTGAATGAATGAATTTGAATTCTGTAATTTAAAACAGCTTATTGTGGTCTAAGAAAATTTGATACAGGATGAACGTAACACAAAGACAGACTGGACTCTGTGGATCCAAACAATAAAATATCCTATTAATATTCAGGGAAGAAAAAAATAATAAAATAGTTTTCATTTACATTAACAAATGGGAAAAGGTCAAGCTGTTGTCTTTGACAACACTGAATGTCAAGTGACAGTGGAGAAATCTTAACAGATTTTTGAGGTTTAAAATTAGGGTAAAGCAATAATCTTTTGCCTAGCCAAGTGGTGTAGCAAATATAAAAGCCATAGAAAAACATTCTTATGCATGTAAAATCTAAGGAATTCCAACATCTTAAAACCTTAACAGCATGACTTCAAGGAGACACATAGTCCACCTAGAGATTAAGCAAAATAAGGAACTCAGGAATCAAGAACATTCAGCTAAAGATGATGGATATAATAAATATATTTAAATATGCTTCTTTCTCAAAGCCCATTAAAATGATAGCAAATTTCTTTGAGTTTTGGTTTGAAAGAAGTAAATCAAGTACAACGATAATGTAACAAAATTATGGAAGCTAGAAGCTGGTGGATGAGTGGTAATTGAACTAACAAATGCAAGATACCTGAACAATATGGTAGCAGTGGGGTGAGTAAAGATAAATGCTGTTTTGAACAAAAGAACCCTAAATGGCACCAAGAATCTCTGAAGTAAGGGTGCATTGAAACAGCTAGATTTCAGTGTCTTCCCCAAATACTAAGATTTGTAGATAAGAGAGACTGAGACACAGTTAAGGGCAGTTATACTATATTCAAACTTTATAAGCTGAAAATCAAAGCCATGAGATACCATCTCACACCTACTAGAATGACCACTAACGAAAAAACAGAAAACTACAAGTGTTGGAGAGGATGTGATGAAATAGGAACACATATTTATTGCTGGTGGGAATGTAAAATGGTACAGCTGCTGTGGAAGACAGTTTGGAAGTCCCTCAGAAAGCTAAGTATAGAGTTGCCCTATGATCTAGGTAAATACCACTACTAGGTAAATACCAAGAATTGAAAGCAGGACCTCAAACATACATTTGCATACTGATGTTCATAGTGGAATTATTCACAATTGCCAAAAAATGGAACCAACCAAAGTGTCTATTAACCAAGGAATGGATAAACAAAATATGGTATATACATAAGATGCAGTATACATCTATACATAATCTATACATAAGATTCAGAATAAAGTCCTGAAGCATGGGACAACATTAATCAACCTTGAGGACATTTCATTGAATGAAATAAGTCAGACACAAAAGGACAAATATTGTAAGATCTCACTGATATGAACTGATTATAATATGTAAACCCATAAATATAGAACATAGGTACCAAGATATAGAGTGAGGCTAAATAATGGAGGGTAGTTGCTTAATATGGGCAGAATGTTTAATTAGGTTGAACTTCAACATTTAGAAATGGATAGAGATGTAGTAGTATGTTACTGTGAGAAAAATTAACAGTGCTGAATGATGTGTGAATGTGGTGGAAAGGGGAAGTTTAGAGTCATGTATGTCACCAGAAGGAAAGTTGGAGTTAAAACATGGGAATGTATAACACAAGGAATCTATAAAAAAAGATCACTGTGACTGATTAACTGTAAAATTATAAGAAATATTAAAAAGTTCTTTTATTAACTAGAAAAAATGTCTGACACTATTACAAGGAATTAATAATAGAGGGATATATGGGAAAAATGTACCTATTGGAAACCATGGACTAGAGCTAATAGTAATATTTTTAAAAATAACAATAATAATAAAAATAAATTTATATACAGAACTTTTTTACCAGCTTGACTCCAGTAAGCTAAGAGCCAAGATTATATCCATGCAAATCAATGGAGGTTTTTTCCCCCATATGGGAATTCTGATTAATCTAAGAGAAAAGATAAGTAGATGCTTAAGGATCAACATATATTTGAGAAAATCATCTAATATAAAATGCTGAAGCCCAGAGAAAATCAGCTTGGAGGGAAAAAAAAAAACTTTATGCAAATTTTTTACAAAGTATATTACTGTGCTCAAAGAAGAATTTGTAAGAAATAATATCAGAATAAAGTAACATTTAGATAATAAGAAATAGCTCTTAACAATTAAATACATAATAGCAGGAATAAAAATTTCAGTAGAAGGGTTGGAAAATAAACAAGAAAATCACCAAGAAAGTTGATTTTAACAAGACCAAGGGGTGGGAAGTAGAACAGAGATACATAAGAAAATTAAAGGACACATTCACCCGGCCCAATATCTAAATAATAAGACCTCTAATAAAAAAAAAATAGGAAGGACAAGAAATTATTCAAAAAAATAATCTTAGAAAATTTCTGGAACCTGAATTATGTGAGTTTTGGATTGATATAACTCACTAAATGCCAGCATGTATGAAAATAAGACTTAGACTAAGTCACATTACCATGAAATTTCAAAATGCTGAGGACAAAGAGAAAAATACAAGTTTTCAAAAGTTGGGGGATGAGGATTAGGAGAAGAGTTTTCACTGAAAAAGTCTAGAATCAGAATGTCATCAGACTTCTTGACAGACACTTTGAAAGCAAGAAGACAGCAGAGAGAGTAATGGAAGAGACAATGACAATTAAATGTAATATATAATCCTGGACAGGATCTAATAATGGAGGGCAAAAGGCTCAAAAGGACATTATGAGGACATATGAAAAAAATTGAAATGTAGACTCTAAGCTTATATCAATGTTAATTTTCTTGAGCTTGATATCTGCACTTAAGATGGCTACATAAGTGAATATCTTTGTTCTTAGGAAATGTATTTCAAGGAGTATGATGTATCCAGTATACTCTCAAATGTTCGGAAAGTAGATAGATAAATAGGTAAAGAAGGAGAGATAGAGAGATAGACTAACAGAAAGATGTGTAGATATAAGGATACAGAAAATGTGGCAAAATGTTAAAATTAGTAGATCTGGGTTTCTGTGGGTGTCGGGATACGTTGAAGTTCTCTATACGGTGTTGCATTATTTTTGCAACTATTACTTAAGTTTGAATTGATTTCAAAATAATAAGTTTAAAGATTTTAAAAAAGAAGAAAACAATAGAGCATTGACTTTAAAAGTCTTAGAGAAATATTTTGCAAACTAGAATTCTATTCTGTTAATAATGCTATGGGTAGAGTTAAGATATTTTCAGACACGTAAGTTTTCAAAAATATACACTTCTCATAACCCTTTCCCAAAAAGCTCCTGGCAGATATACTCCACTACAACTTAGTGAATTAAAAAAAAAAAAGAAAAAAAATTAAAAATAAATATTTAAAATAAAAATTTGAAAAAATTAGAAAAAAAAAAAAGAGCTATGGAATTTGGCATTAAGGGAATAAAACCTATAGAGAGGCAAAGGTAATCCCTAGAATTCTGCCAAAGGAAAATCTATAGATGACAGATGTTTAGTCAAAGTCTGAATGAGTGTGGAATTCTCATCTTCCATAACAGAAAAGTGCATATGTAATGCCAATAATTGAAAAATTAGGAAATACTAATATTAAGAATCAACTTAAAGAGTTTAAATGGCTGCCTCTGGGAAATGAGAAATTGGGGTAGTGGAGGAAGGGCTGCATTTTCATAAAAAGGTATGATTAACTATTTGGCTCTTTAAACTATGAGTATATATAGCTTTGAGGAAAAAATACTCAGGCATGACGAAGCCATGGAAAAAGGATCAATGGGGAATTTAAATATATATTCAAAACTAAACATTATCATTACAAACCACAATGAAGTGTGATAAGCATTCACAATGTAAAAGAGAATAACTGCTAAAAAAATGAGAAGTGCAAGTATGGTGCTTTTATTGTCTTTCATAGCAAGGTATAAATTAGATAGTGTCTAAAGTTAAAACACATGGATTTGAAAAGTGACTCCAACTTTCTTCGTGTTTTCAAGTATTTTTTTTTTTCCTTATATTAAGGGATTTTTATACTGATGTCTTTGTTATGAAGAAACAGTTGAAGTCCAATTTCTTCAATTTTTTTTCTTCACGTAAAACAAGTATAATATTGTAATTATAAAATAGCTCATAGAGTACCATCTTAGCAGAAGTACATTTTTTTTTTGCTCTCTATCAATTATTTATCTATCCATTCATATCTCTGTATGGGTATCAATTCTTTTACCTATCTATATTCAAAAAGATGCCTTCAATAGTGTTGGACAAATACTAACTTATTATTTCTGGGATCTGGAGGCATGTTTGTTTTTTTTTCTTTTTTTATTTCTTTCCTTCTTTTCCTTCTTTCTTTCCTTCTTTCCTTCCTCTTTTTGAAACTTCTCTATGAGGCTTCAATTTTTAATGACTATTATCAGTTTTAATGAACTACAGAATCTGTGGTTCTCTGAAGAGACATTTTGACTGAGACCTCAAAAAGAAGGAGCTGTCCAGCAAAGGGTGAGGGAAAGCAATATACCAGAGGGAAGGAATGGCCAGTGCAAAGACCTGGAGGTAAGAAGAGCTTGGTCCATTGAAAGAACTAAGAGAAACTTACTGTGGCTAAGAAGCAAGCAAGATCCGTGGGTGACCAAGATGTCAGCATAAGACACTCTAGGGTGACATTCCCCCACAGAATCTTTGAACAACTAGCAAAAACTGTTAGTCATCTTCCTCAACATTTTGGAAAAGAGTTAAAGAGTTGCAGATAGTGCTGAATCAAGAAGATTGAGATTTAAAAATGGTAGGAAAACTCATGGTATATTTGCTGGCCCCTCCCCTTTCCCCCTTACAATATGATATGGTGGTAGCATGTGCACCTATTGTAAGTACCTGGCCCTGTTCCAGAGGGAGCAAAGTAACCCTTACTCATGTACTGGGATACCTATACGTCCATGCCACTATATTGGGAAACTAGTCTCTGGCTCATCCTCTACAGAACTTGCCCTTGCAGGCAGAAGCAATTTCCAGACAACTAAAGCAATAGAAGAAACAATTATGTAAAAGAGGCCTGGGTTTACTGGTTTAAAGGCATTCAGTGGAGAACCTGGGAGAGAGTGGAAAGTCTGTCTCATAGGGAGTATAGGGGACAAGGGAATTCCTAAAGGCCATGAGCCAGCACAAGCCCAGGACATGGCACAGGCTCAGAAAAAAATGGAGAGGACCCTGCCTTTCTTCTTAATAGGAGGGCTAACTCAAGAACACCAGCCAATGTAGAGTCAATTTGCAGAGATGGTGAATGGTGTTTTTGCATTGGTTTGTTTGTCTTTGTTAGCTCTTGGCACTCAAGGAAATCTTTGTCATATCACTAGCTGTATACAAATGTAAGGAAGAGACAGCTCAGGGATTAAATCTGAGTTAAAACTTTAAAATATTAAAATGTACAGTGCACAAAAAAAAGACTACAAGACAAAGAAACAGAAATGATGACCCATTCAAAAGAACAAGATACAAATTCAGAAACCATCAATAAATAAGATGAGACTTTAGGCATACTAGACAAATACTTTTAAATTTATCTTCAATATGATCAATGAGATAAAGGGAAACATAGACAAAGACTAAAGGATATCAAGAAAATGATGAATAAACAATATGAGTTCCAATATTAAAGAGAGAGAAATTTATAAAAGGGAACCAAATAGAAATAATGGAGGCAAAAATCACAATAACTGAAATAAAAATTCCCTAGGAGGATTCAACAGCAGACTGAATCTTGCAGAAAAAAAGAAGCAGTAAACCTGAAGGTAAAACAACTGAAATAATTTATACCAAGGAGCCTAAGTGAAAAAAGGTGAACAGAGCCAAAGGGACCTGTGGAACACCATTAAGCATACCAATATATGCTTTATGGGAGACCCAGAAAACAGGGGAAGAAAGAATACTCAAAGAAATAATGACAGAAAACTTCTCAAATTTAACAAAAAATATGAATATACACATTCAAAAAGTTCTAACTCTAAGAGAATAAACTCTAAGAGAAAAGGATAAACAGACAGGATAAACTCTAAGAGAACCATGCCCAGACACATGTAGTCAAACTGTAATTGCCAAAAACAAGAAGAAAATTCCCAAAGTTGCAAGAAAAAAAGCTACATGTTATATAAAAGGGAATCTCAAAAAGATAAAGTGCTGAAACAAAGTATAAAGCTCCTAGAAGAAAACAGGGAAGCATTTCCAGGACCTTGTTTTAAGCAATGGTTTCTTAGACTCTATATCCAAAGCACAAGCAACAAGATAAAAAACCAGATAAAGGGGACTTCAGCAAAATCAACAACCTTTGTGCATCAAAGAACTTCATTATGAAAGTGAAAAGACAGCCTACAGAATGGGAGAAAAATATTTGGAAACCACATATTTGATAAAAGTTTAATATCCTAAATACATAAAGAAATCCTACAACCCACCAACAAAGCATCCCAATTACAAAATGTGCAAAAGGCTTAAATAAACATTTCTCCAAAGAAGAGATACAAATTGCCAAACAGCACTTGAAAAGATGCTGAACATCATTAGCCATTAGGGAAACACAAATCAAAACTACAATGAGATACAATTTCACACCCAGTAGAATGGCTACTATCAAAAACAAACAAACAAACAAACAAACAAACAAAAAAACCAGAATATCCACTGTTGGAGAGGATGCAGAGAAATTGGAACACTTGTTTATTGCTGATGGGAATGTAAAATGGTGCAGCCCTTGTGGAAAACAGTTTGGCAGTTCCTCAGAAAGTTAAGTCTAGAATTGCCATATGACTGGGCAATCCAAATTCTGGTTATATACCTAAAAGAACTGAAAGCAGGGATTCAAACTGTTATGTGCACACTGATGTTCCAAGTAGCATTATTCACAAAAGAAAGAAGCAACCCAAGTGTCCATCAAAAGATGAATGGCTAATCAAAATGTAGTATATACATACAATGGAATATTATTCAGCCATAAATAAGGAATGGAGTTCTGATACATGTGACAACATGGATAAACCTTAAAAACATCATGTTGAGGGAAATAAGCCAGACTCAAAAGGACAAATATTGTATGATCTCACTGATATGAGATAATTACAATAAGCAAATTCACGGAGTTAGAAACTAAAATACAAGTTTCCAGGGGCTGAGGCAGGGGTAGGGAATGGGGAATTAGTGCTTAATTGGTGCAGTTTCTGTTTATGGTGATGAAGATTTTGGTGATGGATGGCACAAAATTGTGAATGTAATTAACACCACCAAATTACATATTGGAATGCTTTTAAAAGGCTAAATTTTATGTTGTATATAGGATACTAGAATAAAAATTATATTAAAAACTCACATTTGACTGAACAACAGAAACAGTGTACCCTAATGTAAACTTTGGACTATCCTTACTAGTGTAAATACAATAATGTCATTTTATCGGTTTTAACAAAGGTACCACATCAATGCAAATTATTAATAATATGGAAAACTTGGTGGGGGGGTGGTAAATAGGAACTCTATTTTCTGGACAATTTTTCTGTAAACCTTCAACTTCTCTAATAAAAATTAACTTTGCAAAAAGATTTTAAAAAGAGAGGGAGAGAATGGACTATAATAAATTAATGACATTTTAAAGGGAGAAAACTCAATGCCTGCAATTGTTTCTTTATCTTTTGTAGAAATGGAAATAAATTTTATAACAAGTTGAAATAAATAAAAATATTTTATTTACCCACCTACTGCCAGAAAATGGACCAGGAGGCCAATAGTTACTCCCAGGATTGCCAACACTCCAAAAACAATGAGGGCAATCATCCACATTGGCAAAGATGTACGGGCAGCTGTAACAGGTCTGCAAGTAAAGGATATGAAAATGAAGGATATGTCAGAAAAATCACAGATATTTCAAATCTGTATTTCTTTCTTCTTGTTCACTCCTAGAAGCTCCACAGTTTAGGCATAGTAGAAACAAGAGACAGTTGAAGAAAAAACAAGAGAACATCCCTTAAAGCTTATTGTTGAACCTCTCTGGATCTGTGTATGAATTTATTTTCAGGAGTATGATGGTTAGGGCCAAGTTATCTATACCTGGCATCCAGTTGCTTCCCATAATCAATGAGTAGGTATAGAGCCATAATTAATAAGTTAACACCTTGCAAGTTGAGGAGGCAAGAAATGGAAATGGCTTGGAAGTTCTTTATGCCCAAACTTATGATAACCTTTAACAGTATGATCATGATCCTATATTATATACAAAGTACACACAAAATATCTTGGGTCAGAACAGTGTCATCTAGCTTACTAGCTTGTTTATAATTGTGGTTCATAAGATCTTTTGTAGAAAAGGCAAGCCATGACCAACCTGCAATATGTTAGTTTATTTGCATTGTACTTCTTTTAGGGAATGAACATGTATTGAGAACCTCAGCCCAAATTGAGATAAGGATTTGTGGGAACTTCGCAAAGAGACATGAAGAAGACATTTTGGGAATAAGGGTATAACATGCAGAAGTTGGAGAATGACCAGCAATTCCATTTGTTGCAGCAAACTGTGGGTCATAGGTTGGCCAAAAATGAAGTTGGACAGAGAGGCAGCGACAAGTTCAAGAAGGAACTTTGACACCAAACAAAGAAGTTGAGATTTCATCTTATATTTGGGGGCTCTGCTAAGTGTGATTGGAGGCTGACCTTAATGATAATCACCTGGGGCACTTAATAAATATGCAGTAGCAGGATTCTACCTCAAATCTAGTGAACTGGAATTCTTGGAAGGGCTGAGAACTTGCACTTTAACACTTCTAGTGATGCAAGTTGTCACTAACCTATTGCTATATACATGAGAAAGTTGTCAAAAATTTTTATCTAGCCAAAGGGCATTGTCAGATCTTTCAGGTTAGAAGTAGCATCTTGGAGCAGCACATTTAATGTATTGGATCATAGATAAAAATAAACTGGGATGATGGTTTCAGAACAATATCACTTTTTAAAATTCATCATCTACTGAGGTTTTCTCAGTTTCCTTGTAAACTGCTTCAGACTTCTCCTTTCTCCTTAAACTTCAAGATCTATCTGTTCCATTCTCACTCTTAGCTGACATCCTTACTTTCAATTGCACTGAGAAAACTGAGGACATAACAAAAGAATATTCACAACCCAACCACCACATGTATGAATTTCTCTTCATCTATGCCCTACAATCTACCTTTTCCTCATGTCTCTATAAATAGTCTGTGTCCTCTAAGTCCAACACTTCCACCATCTCATTTCTTCATTCTCCAACATGTAGCCTATGTTTCAGCCATTTCAAACTATTCAGAGTTCCATGGACACACCAGACATTTTCACACTTCCAAGTCCTGTGTGCTCTATTCCTTCTGCCTAAAATGTCTACCTCAAGTACATGCAGCGAACTTCCACTCAAATTCATAACTCATCTCTGCCATCTCCTCTTCATTGAAGTTTTGCATTGGCCCACCCTATTACGGTCATACATGCAGAATATTTTTTGATTTTTACATGCCAATCGTTTCACCCCTAGATATGAGCATGTTGTGCTCTGAGGGTGCATCATTATTTGTTTTTTATACCCAGGGCATAGCATGGACTAGCACATTATAGACAATATTTGTCACAAGAGTAAATGAATGAAGACTAGGAGACTTATGGACAACTACCTCGTTGACGGTAGCTAGATCAGGGGGATCCAGATTATGGGAAACCTTCTGTGCTAGTCAAAAGAGTTTTGATTTTTTCCTGTGGAAATGATTAACACAAGAAGGACATGTAATGCCTACAGAGATTAATATTCAGGAAGTATGCATAACGATAGCTTAAAGGTGGGAGAAAATGAGAGGGAGAACCAATGAAGAATGGGGCTGTTGTAATACACGGAGGTGGAATGATGGGATCCTAGGTTGTGGTAGTGAGGATGGAAAGAAGTAACAAGTTTGAGAAATTTTACAGGAGTTGTATATTAGACAGAACTTGAAGATTAAATGGCTATATTAATAAAGGACAGGGATGTATTTAAAATGACACAAAATTTTATTCTGAAAAGTAGGGGAGAGAAAAACAAAGCCTTGAAGAGGTAACTTGGGGAAAAAAAATGGTAAATTTTTTATATCTTGAGTTTGAGGGACATTTAAGTTTCCAGTACACAATTGGAGATGTCAGACTGCTGACTAACTGAAGAAACACAGACATACAAATTTAGGAGTTATCCAAAAGTGGCAGAATCAAAGATGTGAAACTGGATCAGTATATCATAGTGATTGCTTATAAAATATTATATAAAATTAATGTTTCTCTGAGGCAAACATTTGTCTATAACTAATTTATCTCCACTTTTTCATACCTTTCCTGAATTTCATATCAGGATGAATGCTTGATATCATCTCCCAAAAGACTTTAAGTCATCAGTATTTGTTTCTTAACTGTCAAATTTAAAATATTGTCCATCATTCATTGATTAGTCAGCACTTACCTCATCACATAAGGATTCAGTTCCACCAAAACTATTTTGCTCACTGCTTTGTTCTCTAATCTTTACTCCACACCCTTTCTTAACTTTTCTATTTCCCTTGACCTCTTACTAATTAGTTTTCTTTCTATCCTCTTAATTCGGGATATATTTGTACCTTTATTGTTTTTACTAGTTTTATTTTTAAATCTTTGGCTCCGAATGGGACAAAAATTTTCATTTTGTTTTCTGCTATAATTTAAGAATTGGTATTCTTATAAGAAGAGCAAAGAATCAAAATCCATTAAAATTTGATTAAATATGATGCCTTAGAATTCATCCAAACACTTTGATTTGAAAGCAGAAAACTGAAATAACTTCCTAATTTTCAATTGTACTTCATAGAATTTTACAATTCTTATTTCCTATCCCCCATTTTGATTATCTCTTGTCACAAGTTCAGAGGCTTCTCTGAGTTGTAGCCATCTTTAAGTCATAACCTAAAGAGCTTACAAAATATGGAATAGTTTAAACAGCTGCTTAAAAATGACAAAGAGTTCCTGAGCAGAAAAATATCACTCAGCTCTTAGCCAATATTTCTGGCAATCTATGCTAAATTTTTTTTCTGAAAATCCACCTAAAGAATTTCTGGGATTGGATACAGAATAGCAATAATATCTTGCCATAAAAAGTTCCTGGAAACAAACTTCTAAATACTGTCTTGACAAGAACCCAAAGCATAGCTTTCTTTTGAAATTTATCCCATTCCACTATATAAGGCTAACCCTAAGAAAAAAATCTGAAGTTGGTAAAATTTGGTTTTGAAGTTTTTGTTTCCATTTCTGGTGTTCCTCTTTCTTTTAGACATTCGTCATTCAGGCATCCAAATTCAACCCCAAGATTTGCCAAGATCTCCTCAAATGCAGTTATAGAATCATCCATATTTCCAAATCCCTCCAGGCTCTGCAGTGTAATCTCTCTCTGAGAAGATAATCACTGAATACTGCCTTGAACCTCTCCTAGGAAACTAGGAGAACTTAAAAACAATGGCTTAGCCCTTTGAAATCTATAAGACTTTACACACCTGTCAAGATGATGAAAGAAAGAGGAAGTGTACTGTAAGTAAAACATATCATCTGCCCAGCATAACAATGACTATCTCATGGGAAAAACAAAACAAACAATAATGCTGTTTCTTCTCCACTCTTAAAGGTGTACAAACACACTATCACGTATTGATAGATCAGAGACTTGATTTAAAAAAATCAGACTTATGAGTAATATAGCATTAATAAAAAAGAAATCATACAATAGATTAACTATTTAATTCCAGAAAAAAATATTCACAATAGATTCTACCACAGTGAATGTATCTTTCAATTACACTTTTAATGAATTCTGATAATGTGAATATATATATATATATATATATATATATATATATATGAACACATATATTGTCTTAATGAGCTCGACTATCGATTCAATATGCAAATATTTAAATAAATATTTGAGTAAAGTATACAGTTTATATTCCAAAGTTATCAAAACATTAAATATTTTATAATCAGGTCCAGTTAATTTTGCTATATTTCATGTATTTCAGTGAAAACTATTTGCAAGCTGAAAGGATGTTTTTCAAAATTTTGGCATTAATGATCACTGTTTACTTAACAATTACCTCTTTAGATACTTGAAAAATAAATAGCACCTGTCTATACATAGTGATACTATTCTGGTTCATGAATCTTTCACAGATAAAAATTTGTGGTTTTATGTGTTTTACAGAGAACACATATGAAGCAGTGACAGTGTGAGACTCAAATAAGACTGTATTCATGAAACACTTGTTTAGAAAGCACAAGATGTTAAGCAATTACAAGGGAGCTGTCATCATCATCAACAGCAATTTAGCATTTGATTTACCAGAGAAGAAAATTTTCTTCTTCTTCTATCTACTACCTCCTCTCCACTTTCCAACAGTCACACATTCATATCATTTTTCATTCACAGGATGATAAGCTGCATGTCACCTCTCTGAAGTACTCCCCAAATTGTTTCTATAGATTCCAGACACAAGAACATATTTGTGGCAGGATTGTCTTCATGCAGGAAACCCAAAATTCAGTAGAAAAACTACAAATTCTCTCTAACCTCAATTGTTTTACAGCAACTCTTGGGTAGGGGTCATATTAGGAAGACAGTGTTAATTCTATTTCAGAATTTGAGACAAGCAAATCTCCACTTACCTATACATAATGTGCTGATATACTGGCTGTTGATTTAAAAAAAAAAAAAATGTTAAAGAAAATTTCCGCGCTTCTTTTGTCCTGATCAGTGGTTCTCAGGTAAATGTGCTAACCAGAATGATAGTTGGAATTTTAAGGCCTGGGTACAATAGCCAAAAGCAATTAAAAGGAAACTTGTTTAACAAGAGTTGATGACAGCTGTGGGTCTGTGGTTTAAAGGAAGATGTGAAAATTCTCCTTGAGTTGGATACTTAGAAAAAAACAATTACCGTAACTGGGTAGGTCATCTGAGAGATACACCTATGAAATGCCACCACAGATTGGTGAATCAGAGTTCTGACTCAGGATTCACTGAGGCTTTCATGACATAGAGCTCCTCCCCAGTGAAACCAGAGCAGTCTCTGACAAAGAACTTAAATAATTCTGCTATAGCATTACTCATTTGAAACACGCTTAATCTTAAAATTCTCACTGGGACACCGCACATACTTTTAATAGGTTTTTTTAACAAATGGACATAGGTTTTGGAGTAAGAAATATCAGTTATGGGTTTGTAATTCTTTTATAGGAAATGGAACTCATGCATCTAGTCAAGAGTTGTTTTACTAAGTGAATATGGATTAAGATTTTAGGTGATACTCCCAAGTCTTACGAAAGCAGGAAATATCAGAATGTAGCTTAGATACTTTGGGTACATATATCTAGACACTTAGCATCATGTTTCATATCTTTAACCACTTTTTCACTCACTGTATTTATTCATTCATTTTAATAAATATTTACCATGTACTTCCTGAGGCTACATATTGTTCCTAGTAGTGGAAATACAAGGATATAATAAGGTCTCTGCCTTCCTGAAGCTTACACTCTAATGGAAAAGAAAGATAATACTCAAAAAATAGTAAATACCTAATTTAATATGAGATATTTATACATGTTGTGAATACAATAGAACAGGGTAATTGGATAGAAACTGGGAATGGGGGGTGGGGTGGCTATCTTTACGGTGGTCAGGAAAGCCCTCTCTGAGGAGACTTTTGAGCAGAATGATGGTATTAATTGGTGTGATTCATCCTACTGAAAAGCATCTTCATGACATTTCTCTGTTCAAAAATATTTAAAGGTCTCAACCCCTTTCAAAATCAATTATAAACTTCTTTGGTTGATATTCAAGGTCTTCCAGAAAGCCATCTGTCTTCTTTATCCATGCCAGATACACTAGTAACTAGCTGTTTGACCTCCATCTCTGAGCTTCTACTTTCTCATAGGTGAAACTGGGGATAACAAACCAGACTTACAAGGTTGTGTGCAACTGAGAAGATATATACTAAGTACTTGGCACAGTGCCTGGCACATTGTGTTGTCTTTAAAAAGACTTTATCTAAAGCTTGACTTTACTCCAGCTACTTCTCCCCTAGTTCCTCTCCTTTAAATACTTCCCTACCTCTATGTTATTTAATCCTCCCAGGATTTCCAATGTCTGTCCATCCAATGTTTACTCATACTTCATGGTCCAATCTAATTGTCACTTCTTTCACTAAGCCTTCCCTGTCAACTGTTATCCTCTTTGATCTCCTTGTTCTGGCCTCTAATCATTTACTGTCATCAGAACTCATTTTGGATTTAATCATCTGCTATGTTATATTGATTTCTATCAAACTCTGTTCTGTGATGGTCCTATCACCCCAATGAAAGTGTAAGTTACTTGAATTTGAAAGCAGTAACCTTATCTTATACTTCCCTATTTTTCATAATACTCATTACAGTGTTTAGTATCCAGTAGACTTTCAGTCAATAAGTTATATATTTCAAATATATGATTAACATCCTAAATATATGTATCTAAAAATTAACAAAAACATTTTACAAACTCAATGTTAAATGTGTACAGGAGTTGAAAAGGGTAATCATAGAATAAATGCAGATGGTCAATTAACATATAAAAAGATGCTTAATTTTACCTATAAGTAATAATAGAAATACAAATTAAACCAATAATATAGCACTATTAAAATTGAAAATATATAAATATTGACTATTTCAAGGTTTGATAAGAGCTTGAGGAAATGGGTTCTCATACACTGATGGCAGGAGTTAGAATTGAGATAGTTAATTTAGAGGGATGTTTAGCAGCATCTATTTAATTTTAAAATGTCCTGATAACCAAGCAGTTTCACTTCCTGGTTTCTAACTAAGTATCTATCCTGACACATGCACTCAAACAAGAATATATGGTAATGTTCATCACAAAAATTTGAAATAGCAAAAAAAGGAAACAAATTATTAATCCATAGAGAAATGGCTAAATAAACCATTGTATATTTATATTATGGAATATTATGCAGGTGCTAAAAGAAATAAAATTGTAGTGGATATGGTGGGTTGACTCACTCATCTTCCATTCTAGGATCACTTTCTATGCTGCAGAGCTTTGAAAGCTAAGAATACATCTCCCAGCCTCCCTTACAGTTAAGGTTCTGCTAAGAATCCAGTTTGCATTAGATACTGCCAACTAGATACTCAATTGAAAGTTAGAAGGGGGAAGTGAGTCAGAAGTCTTCCAAGGAAAAAATTGAAGCTACTTTTTGGATTTCTGCTGATAAAAGGTGTGCCAGTTTGAATATATTATGTCCCCTGCAAAGCCATGATCTTTTAATCCAATCTTGTGGGATATTTGGATTAGGTTGTTTTCATGGTGATGTGACTCCCCCAACTATAGGTGATACTTTTGATTAGATTATTTCCGTGGAGGTGTGGCCCTGCCCATTCAGCATGAGTTTTGATTAGTTTACTGGAGCCCTATAAGAACTCAGACAAAGGAGCTCGGTGCTGCAGCTGAGAGAGATTTTGGAGATGGCCGTTGAAAGCAGACTTTTGCTGATGCTTTGGAGATGCTA